>NC_082598.1:8179686-8369686 GCF_030936135.1 Gavia stellata
GAAAGAATACTAACTCCTTTACTCCTTTGCCCTGATACAGGTGACTATGGAGTCAGATGCTTGGAGAAATTGTGCAGAAGAAAAAATAATTAGCATTTTTTTGGGCACATGCATTGGTGAAGGTCTTGAGAAAATTAGCACTGTAGTCAACAGCTTCCTGCTACAATTGGGGGTAGCAGGAGCAGCCACATGCATCATTTTTTGAGTAGTTTTTCAGCTTTGCTGTTCCTGGCCCCCCTTCCATGGGTGACCGGACTCCAGTAGCAGAGCTGACGTTTTCATTCCCTGGAAAAGCTCAGAATCTGGTTTTCATTTAAATGTGTAAAATTATCTGAGTTGTTTTCCCTTCGATAAGGTTTACAAGTGTCTGTATATCTTTATTTTTAACAGAGGGCAGTTCAGTAGACAGTTTACGAAGTACTGGTCAGGGAGATAAATTACCTTGTAGAGCTCCACAATCACTGTTCACAATCTCCTCAGTGACTTTATAGCCAATGATAGGATTTTTCAAGTTCATAGAAACTCATCAAAACACTTCCTGGTATTTTTTCCTTCTCCATCTAGCCATTCTCACTCTAAAGCATAATCTGTACTCCTCCTGTTAGGGAGTGAGGGTTTGGTTTGATGCCTTAGGGCCCGCTGAGCATTTCTTTATTTCTGACAGCTCCTTGGGATTTGCGAAGTGGAAATGGGAATGTTTCAGACTGCTGCAGCCCTTTGACGTGTTCCTTTCCCAGGGGTCATATCTAACCTCAAATGATGCTTTGTGTGTACCGTTAACAAGTCGAGCTTTGCAGAGTTGCTCTGTAAGGTTATCATCAGGCAACTGTGGTTTTATGCTTTCTTTTGCTGCTCTTCTGGAGTCAATGTTTCATAGCTATATATTTGAAGCTCCCTAGTTCTTTTGGGTGGGTGCTACTTCAGCCCGTAATTCGTTTACAGAATGATTGGCATACAACTTCTTCCAGCAGAGAAGGGCATGCAATACATGGGGCAGCATCTGTGGTGGGGAACTCCTTGAACCTCTTCTCCTCAGTTTGATGGGCCTTTTCTGATCAACACGGTACATGGAAGTTGTTGGAGACAGACTCTCCTGTGTTTCTGAACCACCGGGTACCCCAGTCCCTGGCAGGGCTGCAACTGCCTGGGGCCAAAATCATACCAAAGCAGTGCAGGTTATGCTGGTTTATGCCGCTGATGGCTCCAGTGCATGATTGGATGCCACTCAGGCACTGATTTGGCTGAAGGAGGAATGGGGAAAGGAAGGAAGAGGGAATATGGAAATTTTATTGTCCCTGTGGGTGTGTATTTCTCCATGATGTGATATGGCCATGGCTGTGTAGCCGCTCACACCTACATTTAGAACGGGACTGTGCGTTTCACTGTTGATAAACGCCTGCCTCTATCCCTGCACAGCTCCAGGGAGATTTGCTGAAGCAATAGTACAACAAATGCAGGTTTGGTTGTGTGTGCTGAGTGGGGACTGCTTTCTGCCAGAGTGAGAACGTGCGGAGGGCGACTTTCTGATATAACGGGTTGGACAGGAGCCTCCTCTTCCAGGGCAGGGGTTAAGAATTGATTCAGATAAGAGTAGGGCCAAGTACTATCCTATTATAAGACCTTCCAAGAGATACTTGTGAATGGTCTCAGTTTCTGAATTGATTTTTTCCCGACTTACATTCTGACTCAGAGCAACCTCTGGTTCTAAATGGGCAGCACATTTACCCTGAGTAATGCTTCCCGCATCCAGGGCAGCTCCCCTCCGACAGCGCCGGCAGGAGGCATTGCCAGGAGGCTGTAATTAAGGGCATTGCTAGAGTTCTTTGCTCCCTTCCCAGCAGGCTCTGAACCAGTGGTCAGGAAGAAACTAGAAACACCTGCCAGGTCTAATGAGGTAGGTTTGGAATGATGGGGATGTCCCATTTCCCTCCCTGCCTCTCTCAGAGGGAAGTGAGAGAGCCTGGTGTCAGGCAGGAGAGGGGGTGGGCTCAATGAAAAATAAGTGTTGTTCAAACTGCATGTATTATAACGCTTGATGTTTTAGTGGAATTCCTTTTCTTGTCCATGCTGCTGTTCACCCCACACCAACAGAAAAAGAAGACTGTGCAGCCAGAGGCACTATAAGGTTAGCTCTGTGAGAAGGCTATTCAGCAAGATTTGGCCCACACAAAGTGCTGCTGGAAGAGGAACAGCGAGTTAGCTGAGGAGCTGGTGGTCCCTGAGTTGTGGGGAATTAGCTCAGGCATTAGAAGGTATTACTTAATAATGGGCAAGGGCAAGGCCCATGGATTGCCGCTGCCTGATCAGCTCCATCCGATGCCCAGGGCAGGAGAGGGGGGACAGGGTCTGAGTTTCATGCTGAGTGCACTTGTGTCTCAGCGGAGACTTCAGTTTTGATATTTTGCCTATGAGATCATAGGCGGCAGCTTAGTAAAATCATTTAAACATCTGTACCCGCCATGTCAAAACCTGAATACAAATCATTGCTCAGATTCGGCTAACTGATGCTAAATAGAAAGAAAAATAACGCAGGAGAAAAACCCTCCTAGAAACAATCAATAAATTAAAGATGCTTGGGGATATAAATTCAGCAGTTAAATGAGATACTAATGAAGATGGGAGTTTAATGGTGAGTACTCTCATTACATTGTTTTAAAAACTCCATTTGATGTAGATTTGGTACTGGTAAAAGGAAGACAGCCTCGTGACAAACATCCATGAGAACAAAAGTTGTTCTGGCATATGAGCACAACTACTGCTGTTTATTGCTGAGCAGCTTTGCTTCCCCATTTCTGCAGGTTGTTGCAAGATCTGGGGGGATAATGTGGACCAGTTAATTAAGAAACAACTAATGACTGTTCCACAGGGTCAGTTTGCTTCTTGCAGCCTAAAACGTGCAGGGTATTAACACATGTATCACTTTTTTGACACTGGAGGACAATTGCAGAGCCCAGCAACACTGCTACCGGTTTTAAAGTAGAACTTAATTAACTAGAGATGGGCTGAGCAGGTTTGGCTGGAAATGGGCATTGGGCTTCCAAAGAACAGAGCTGCTCAGATATTGCCAGACTGCAAATTAAGGATGCTGCTTCCAACTCATCTCAGCCCTGATGAGCAGCATGGTGCTGTTACCAGCCCGCTCCTGCCTCTAGCCCCACGGCTGGGTGTCACCCCATCTCCTAACTCTAACGGTGTTTCACTCAACCTGTTCTGGACAGCTGCCTTAGGGTGAGATGAATTATGCCCCCAAAATTCCCACTTCTCACTGCAGCCTGGATAACAACTCAGGCTGACAAATCTAGCATTTGCAGTCAGGTAAGACACCCTGGAGTGGGCAGTTTTGCAGCTGCTGGCTGCAGCCCACTTGTGCTCTGGCTGGACTAGCAATGCTCTCACATAGAAGGAAAAAAAACCAACCAAAAACCAGCAAACTCCACTTCTGCACGTCCTCCAGCCCCACTGCGGCTGGGAAGAGGCGGCTTGTTAACACCTCTGCTATGCCTCCACAACGGTGAGGCATTTTTCTCGTGTCAATGTGGAATTTGGTGAATGCAATTATTTTCCTTTATCTTGCACTTACGTTTAAACTGCATCTCTGCTGGTACATGCTCTGTTTTGATTAATATTAAACTTCCAGATCATCTTTTTGAATTGGAGCAATTTCTTACGACAAACAGTCCAGAGAGCCAGATTTCTGAGTGATTAGTAGCAGGCTGAGAGCGCTGGATGCTTGGGGAGCTTAACGATTCGTGGCCAGATTCATTCACCATGGTTAGAGTGGTGGGCATGTCACAGCTGTGATTCCTCTGGCAAAACCTCAGCCTGAAATTATTTTAAATCAGGAGTTGAGTTTTCCATCCCCCTTCTTTCCAGGTTGGCTGCCTCGCTGAGAGGGGAGAGGAGAGGCGTCCTCCCATCCCAGGATATATTGGAAAAAGTCTGGCTGTGTAAACCTGCTGGGCTGTAAGTCTGTTCTTCCATTTTCTCTAAATTCCTGGGCACAGAGGGGAAAAAATCCCACCAGCTCCAGAGCGCTGATCCCAGAGGATGCCTATCCAGATGCCATGCAGGGTGGGGGGCAGACCTGCATGTGTCATGGTTGTATTTTGTTTTGTTTTGTTTGTTTTTTGTGGGGAAGATGCTGAACGGGGGATGGAAAGAATGGCTAAAAGAGGTAAATCGTAGGCATCACACGAGGTGATGCAACATCAGGAGAAAGAGAAAGCCTTCATTGATTTTAGCTGTAATCTAAGGGTTTGGCAGTGATGGAAGTTCTGGCTCAAGGGTTTTAGGAACACAGCAGTGACCAGTTTGTGACTTCCTCTCAATATACCTGACAAAACCTTAGTCCTGAATTCCAGGAATGCCTTAGGCTGGGTAAATATTGGTATAAAGGCAATGGGTTGCAGTCAAGCGCATGTAGAGTTGTTCCTGGACTAGCTGGTGGTGCTGCTCCGGGCTGGGTCACCAGGTAGTCTGCTACCAGAATGTAGAATGAAAAACAGTATTTTTAGCCAAAAGGACACTGAAGCCTTTTTTTTAATGCACGAATGAGTTACCGGCAGTATGTGCAAAAGGCGGATTTTCCCACGCAGAACATACAACTGTGGTGTGTGTTGGCCAAGCAGTGAAGAGCCAAACACAGGTAGGTGAGATCACTGACTGTGCAGGAAGGCAGAAGCAGTGCTTATGGGACATGAACCTCTTCTCTGACCAAGGAAAACACATTTAGATGCAGAATCTGGTTTTCATTGATGTTGACACTTTTGGCCCTCAAACTGATTTTTCATGCAAAAGTACAAATGACCTTCTGAGTTGAATAAGGTCAGGAATTCAGCTGGGATTTGGATGTAGATATGCCAAGTTGTTACAGAGCAACAAGTACTCAGTGCATTCAATAGAGGAAAAAACACGATGGGCCAGTCGCATAATTGGAAAAGTCACTGCTGTTGCTGAGCCTGTGAAGTGCTGAGCGCTTGGTGAATAGGAATTCAGGATTTTGAGTGTTTCTGGAGATTGGACCCAAGGTCTGGGTACTCTATTGTCGAAGCTCAGAAATTACTTTAAGATGCTGAACATTGATGGTGCATTATATCTTGCTTTGGAAAAGGTCAGCCCAGTTATTTGTAGAGGGCAAGTTGCCTTTGCTCCATGGCTGGCTGACTTTTTGGGCTACATGGTATAATTTATAGCTACTTATTGTTTGCAGACACCGGGATGGGGATATTTTGTGTGTGAAATTTAAAATCAGGCCGTTGTATTTGAATACGTGGAACAGAATTCTTTTGTTCAGAGGGAGACAGGGACATCTGGTCTTGTCATCCTTGGCTTCCTCTTCAGTTAGAGGGGAGAAAAATAGGGACTTGTAGGGCATGAATTATCTTATCCTAAAATAGCTGTCTAAAATAGGTCAGATGCACCAAGCCTCCAAAGTAGAGAGAAATAGATACTGGCAATACAGAGAGACTGTCACTATCTCACATGGTAGCATTTACGTTGTAGATGTTGGAGGTAGGCTGTGGGAACTCTTATTTCCTGATGTCTTTCTGTTTCCTGCACAGCTTGTGTAAAATCAAGGAACTGATATTAATGTGCATAAAAATGAAGAACCTACTTTGTGAAGGATTTGGATGCTTGAGCAATTTTCTTAAAATTACTCACCTGCTCGTCACAGTGAAGTCACTTGCCTAAAAACATGAAGGAATGTACATTCCTTAATAAATGAAGAACAATCTATCATATTTTTGGACTGTCAGACTCAGAATTTACAATTCCATGCAGAATTGGTTCAAAACTGCCCAGAAATGCATTAGCTGTCATGGCCCATTTCTTCAGTGCAACTCTGGTTTTCAGTAGTAGTGTTAACTTTTTAAGCTGGCTCCAGGTGTTGTTTGATATTGATATGAGCAAATGAGATGAGGTCCTCTTATGCCAATCACTGTGCAAACCCAATTTAAGAGCAGTTATTGACCTGAAAAACTTCCAGTTTAACTGCTAAATTGTGCAAAGAATGGGAAAAAGAGTATTTTTCCATTTTGTGTGTGGGGAGCTGACTGTTGGATTCCCTGTAGCTCTGTTTGCATATCAAACAGGTTGTAATTGCATGGGTGCACATAGCAGGTGGGAACTCCAAGTGCCTTGCTCCCATCCATGACAGGCTTAGAAGTCAAAGGGAGTGTGGCCTGATGTGACAGCTAACCCAAGCAAACTGTGAGCTGCTGCTTTTTGCCACCTCCAGCCAAATGTTCTAGTCGTTTCCCTGCAGCTGTGTGATCTGATGTGAAGGAAAATGAAAAAAACAAACCTCATTTTCATCTGGTTATCCAGTTGAATCAACACCTGCAAAATCAAGATCTCTAGATCCCAACTGTGGGAAGCCTGGCAGCTCTCTTGGATCAATGCATGTGTCATGTGAAGCTACACCATTAGTCTCTTGGTTACTGGACCTACCCTTTGACTGTAAAATCATCCCTCCTAAAGAATCTCCTATGCAGCTGGCAATAGCATCTACCTTTTTCCAGACCTTCTGCTCAAGTTAAAAAATGGCTAACTCGTGTCACAAAGCACTGATTTGTGTCTGTTTGGCACTGATTTTGCTAATGTGTGAATTTTTGTTATGGAAATACAGGTACTCACCTCTTTTCTGAGTGCGGCATGGGAGGCTTGTATCAAAGAAGCAGGGTGGCAAAATGAAGCATAGACTTCAGCCTGTTCTTATCACCAGTTGCCTAAAACATGGAGCAAATATCATCAACTAAGACTTAGAGAAAAACATACACTCTTGTTAAAAGCGGGATACTCTCCAAGGCTTTAAATTCATCGCAAGTGACTGTGAGGAATACTTACTGACTAATTAATTTTCCTATCTGATGAATAGCCTTTGAAATCACATAAAGTATATATAAATTGTGTGTATGTGAGTGGCAGGTGGAGAAACATCACAAATTAAATTCTTGACACATAAGACTTCACCTATTACTCTGTTATAGCTGTGTGATTTCAGTACCTCCCAGCAACTGCCTTTTGTCCAGGTGTCAGGTAGGTGCCAGTGGACCGGCCAGATGTGATCCATCCAGGACAAGAAAGCAGCACATAAGTCAAGTTTGTGTTAACCCCTCTCAGCCTGGACAGTATAAGCCCAAGTGACCCTGCCCAAGAGGAGAAAGATTGACGGGATCACTATGGAAGGAAAGAGTCCCATGATCAGGCAGCACTGGAACACACTGGATATTAAATGTCATTCTTTTGGGGCTGAATTGAAGAAGATGTGCAGTTTAGCAACAGTAGTCCATGGAAAATCTTGTCAAAAAACATTTGAATCATCTTTGGAGAGAAGATGCAGTGGAAGTCCACATTTCTGAGAATAGGCAGTTAAAGACCAAGGTCGATGAGAGAGAGCCATGTCACTGTGACATGGGCCATGCAACGGTGTACAAGTTGGCACCAGTTTTCCCCTGGGTGTCCCTTTTCCTTTCCCCTGCATGAAACCTGGCTGGAATTGTGTTGAGTTTTAGCAGAATTTGGATCAAAGCAGTGAGAGAAACAACTCAGAAAGGAGCAAGGAGAAAGTGAGATAATATCAAGTGGTTGTTGGCACTTACTGCAATTTATTAGTGTCTTCATTGAGATGGTAGGCATTGATAGGCAGATGGATGATGAGCAACAATAAATTGCAGAAACATTTTTCCCTAGTAGTTCTTGATTTCATGAACTTGGTTACAGGCAGCTCTGGAAATAACTAAGAGAGGTTGTATTAACGCAGAGCAGGCACTTGCATGCTGTGTCACCCAGCCAAGCTTTCAATGTGGGCATCCTTCCTGGTCTGAGAGAGCGGAGTCCTGCAACATCAGTCCTCAATGATGCTTAAGAATAAATCTGGGGTCTGTTTGAACTGAAGTGTGCTTCTTTTTGAATTTTTGATATTTCTGAAGAGGGCTTTTTCTCTCTTGTTGCCTCCTCTGTGCGTCCAAGCTGAGTTTCACTTGTTTCTTTGTCCCGTATTAAGGTGACCCCTGAAATGGAGAGGGCTTTGCCTGGCTTGCTTACCCATCCCCTGTGTCCTTAACTAAAACTAAACAGTACAACACAGTTGCTTCCAGGTGTAATCTCGG
This sequence comes from Gavia stellata, assembly GCF_030936135.1. Classification (NCBI taxonomy): domain Eukaryota; kingdom Metazoa; phylum Chordata; class Aves; order Gaviiformes; family Gaviidae; genus Gavia; species Gavia stellata. Next base: position 8,187,798 of record NC_082598.1, read on the forward strand.
TTAAACCTCAACATCTTTCCCTTCTCATGGCCTTTGCTATCAGCACTCAAGAAAAATCACAAGGGGAGATGATAAAAATTGATTTCTGTTTCACTAGAAATATTTCCCCTTTTGGCCACAGACTGAGACTGTTCTGACTCTAACCGGTCCTCCCTGGGGTTTGATAACAGTAGCTCACAGGAGGCTCTAGCTTATCTGAAGACCAAACAGTAAATTTCTCATTTCCGCTTAGTGGTGAGGTGTTTAATTGCTGCTTAGTTTCGCCAGTCAAGTAATTCACATTGACGTGCTAAAAGCAGCCACTAGCAGTTAAGCTTGCATCCAGGGGCTGCGGTGAATGATCCTGACATCTTTTTGCAGGCACCGGCTCTGCAGGCTGAGAGCATTCAAGTTTCTCCTCTCGAGTGGGCACGCAATCTATAGAAAATTAAGTCTGAAAAGCCATGAGAGGTTGTTGAAAGCAGCTTAAGGAGAGAGGCTCTACTGGGTGAAATTTCTTGTCCTGCACAAATTCAGGTTGAAAATCAAAGTGTTACCACCTTACTGGTAATTTAGAAAGAGAAGTATTGTCTAAATACAGCGAGACAGGGTTGAACAAGAAACAGAGGATATTCACTTCATAAAATCCATGCAAGTTTATCTATCTATTGAGCGAACGCTGTCCTTAAAGATGTATCAAGTTGCAGAGGTAGGCAGATATGGAGATGGCTCAGTGCAGAGTCTGTAACTCTGCTTGGTGGACTCAGTCCTCACTTGCATTACTGTAAATCAGCAGTAACTCTTCCGAAGTCTAAAGCCCTGCCTCGCCTGGCTATTTGCACTTCTTAGCAGTGGGTGTAAACTCCTGTCCTGCTGCTAGTTCAAAATCGTAGGGATTTATGACTCAGCAGCAATTTAAATCTGCCTTGTTCTCTGTGGAGTAATTGTGGGTTTGCAGCAAAGTAGCACAAGCAAATAGTCTGGTCTTTTTCTTTTTTTTGTCTTGTCTCCTCTGACGGTCTGATGCTGTCAGTCCTGTGTAGGAGCTCCATGCATAAGCTGCAGAATACCCTGCAAGTATCTGAATATCTATAGGTACAGAGGCTGTGCAACTTGGAGGCAGATAAACAACTTATTTTCATGAGTTAGAAATGGACAGATAACTCATGAGTGGCAGAGCACAGAGGAGCCAGACTCAATGATGCAGGAGGGCACCAAAGTGGGGGAAGTAAATTGTTTGCCACAACTTTTCAGATTGGCTGCTGTGCTGGATGGGGAGTTACGGTTATACCACCTTGGGAGCTGTCTGCGAATATTTTATTATGGTCCTTATAGAGCTTGTAGCATGATGGGTTGTTAGGGAGTGATCACTGGGTTTTAGTTTCATGGTGGGTCATACCATCAGGGTTGTTGGAGCACTGCTTCGGCACTCCTGTAAAGGGCATACTTTCTGGCTGCCACAGAGCTTGAAATAATTTGCTTATTTAAAATATGCAATTAATTGATTAATATCTTAAGAGGTGCAATTGCTGTAATTGCAGACTAGATAATACAAAGCTGCCACTCACATTTAACGCTGACACTTTTCTCCAGTTCAGATAATGCGAATAGACACAAAGAGATAAACCAAGATCAGTCATAACAGCTGTCTGATACTCCGGCTTCAGATGTGAGGGTCCCTAGATGAAATGAAAGCCTTAGAGTATGAAATAGCCACACAACTCCAGAAACTCACATCTCGGAAAAAGGCCTGTAACTCCTGCTCCCAAACTCATCTCACCCTCTGTGAACACTGCAATCTGATGACAGCTGAAGATAGTCTCCTTGTCCTTCAGTAAATGAATATATGAGCTGAAAGGGAATGGTAATGTGGTCCACCTGAGAGCTGTTACCTAGAACGAAGCTCATCTATATAATTTTAGCTCCAAGTAGTTAATTAGCAGATTATTTCTTTAAAAAAAAGCCACACCAACCCCCAAAATCAAAACAAATTCCCTCCACACCCCTTGGCTGAAACCCCTGGGTGGTTTCTCATACCCAACCCCAGCTGTTTGTGTTCATTGGAGTTTGATGTCTTCAAACTGAGAACCACAAACAAGAGAATTGATATCATGTACTGAGCACAGCACAGTATAAACACAATCAATTAATTCCTTTATATGGAAAAGGAGCTGGAATCCAACACATCTCCTCTCTCAGGCAAATTATCAAGATAAGAGAGTTTCCCTGAGCTGAAACCAGAAGTACCAGCTTTCTGCACGCTTAACCTATAATTGTCTATAACATGCATGGAGGTAAGTGAGATGCAATTTTATTCACAAGAGTTCCATTATCTTTAATCAGCTTTTACATAATTTCCTTTGTATTCGATTGTTTTGGTTTTAAATATGTAAAATGTTTCCTTTCCATGCGCGTGTAGCCAAAAGGTGAAGAATTCAATATTATGTTCACAAAAATATTCCATTCAGAAGAGCTTTAGCACTGTGAATAGTGAAAATAGGAATACACTAACTTGTTTTCAGGGGAAGAATTCGGAACCATTTAAGCATCTTTCCCACAGCTGTGCCCTAAAATGCTTTGCAGAGTAAAGCAAACATTTTATAAAACGGTAATATAATCTGCAGCAGTAGGAATAAACAAGATGATAGAAACCAGAGGAAAGAGGCCTTTTTGAATAGGCTGTTTAAAAAAAAAAAAAAATGGTGCTGATGATGTGCTGCTTACCACTTTCACTCAAGACCAGCTTTTTAGATCTTGATCCTGTAATATGCTAAGATTTGTAGAAATTTAAGGAATTAAACAAATCTTTGTAATCCTTATGAATTGAGCATTGCTGTGCCTTAGTAAAAGGATGTCTTCACTTTTCTGAGGGCTGAAGGTGGTCAGCAATGCACAGAATTTGACAAGAGCAGCAGCCTTTCAGAGCGTTTTGCCAGTAGGGAGAAGCAGCAGTTCATCGAGTGCATCTGAATGCTTCGTTGGAGTATGGGCTCCAAGCTGGGCACTTCAGTTCAAGGAAGAGACGGACCAACTAGTGAGAGAAGAGAAGCATGCTAATAAAACAATTAAAAACCTCTTAGATTTTGAAATATTTAGAGAATGTTTCATTCTTTTATTTGGGTTAATGCTAGTATAGTCTTCAAATATTACATATGTCATTGCAGAAGATGAGGAAGTTATCTACTGCTGTGTTCATGGGGTCAAATTGCATTTAATGTTGCAAATTAGGAAAACATTTAATGGGTAAGGATGGTGAAATGCTGGAGTATGCTGGCTAGGGAAGTATTGGTGTCTCTGATGTTTGAGATATTTAATAAGTCAGATAACTGTCTGTCAGAAACGATGCAGCTGTAGCTGACTCTGCTTTTGGAGAGCAGGATAGATCTGATGATCTCAAGCCCTAATTTTCTGCAGTTCAGTATGGACATCTCAAGGCTGGCCACTCATACACCCCTGGGTTTGGAAAAAAAAAGCACCCCTACCTTACTGCCGAGCAACTCACAGGCGTGACATGACCTGGGAACTGTGTTCCTGCAGACGTCTGCCTCTGCTTTTGACACAGAGAAGTCAAACGTGCCTCGTGCCTGTCTGATCCGCCTCCTTTCTGCTCTCTCTTGTGCTGGTGGCTCAGTCCCAGCTGGTTTCAGGGCTTTAGATCTCTCCCAACCCTGTCTGCAGATTGCCTAGTTGTGGGCAGGTTCTCTCTCTTTTTTAAGTATTATGACTTATTCAAGAGACAGTAGAATCTAAGGAATCCTTTACTGAGCAGGTGAACACAGAGATTATTTTTTTTCACAGTTCTTAACTCCACAGATCTCCATGGTTATGGCTCCTTTGTGTCACCTCACCTGCAAATAGCAAGTTGCTGCCCAGCACGTGAAGGTGTTACTGCTGTTCAGAGGGAGGATTTTCCAGCATGTGAGAGGCATTAAACAATGTCTTTTATTTTTAACTTTTTTTGCTTCCTTAGAAACAGCTGGCCCATTTTGGCTGAAACTTTCCAGAGTACACTTACCAAAGGCACAAACCTGAGACAAAAACATTCCAGCTCATAGAACGAAAGTTTTCTGGATCTATGAGCAATTGGAAGCAGCTTTTATAAATGGAAGTATCAGTTAGCCATAATAACTAGTAAATCCTGGGAGTGCCTGGGTGGTACATGTAACATGTACATCCTAGGGTGGCTCATGTAACGTGTGCCTCAGGACTTCCTTTTGACCAACCAGGGACTTCTGGTGGTCAAAGCCCTGACAGCCGTGTTGCTGAAAGTCCAAGAAAAGGGATTTTCCTTTCATTGTGCCAAAGCGCTGAAATCTTTCCTATTTGCTTCTGCCCCAGCAGCGCCTCTTGGCTGTACCACGCTCCAGAGTTGTCAACAGGTCGAACTGGATCCTGGAGCAGAGATACCAATGAGAGTAGCTTGATGCTTAGGTTTCCCTGCTGCAGCACTTACTGCATTGTTTTTGTACCTTTGGAAACACTTGTAAAACCACCGGAGCGTAAGATTGACTCTCCCCACCCTTCCTGAGCATCTGTCTAACCAAGTATAATTGCCTCTGTCCAAAATCCCTCTCATTTTAAACGCTGCTTCCTTGCATGGGTGTTTGGACTTTTGTTGCTTCTGGTGGCAGTGTGTTGGGACTGAAAGGCAGCTGATGGGGATGGATTCCCTCCTGCTGTTCGCTGGTGATAATGCCTGTTGGCTTAGGTCCAGGATTTGCGCAAGTATTTTCACGTCCCGCCATGGGTACAGAGCAGCCCTTGGGTCATGAAAGCTACCTGGGAACAGCCAGAAAGGAGAGGCTGCCACTGGGTCAGCTGGCAGCAGCATCCCAGAGCTCATCTCACCCCTCTGTGTGCCTGGGCAAGGGATCACCGAGCAGACTTGTCTGGAGGAAGCATTAAGCAGTAGCACTTAGCACCATTATGTTTTCCAAGGCAAAATGCTCTTGCTCATATTGGCCAGGATAGGGTCCCTTCTTTCCATCTCCTATGTGGTCTAACTGCTTCACCTGGCCTTGATTAGCAGCTCAGGATTTGATATTCTTGAGACACGTGGTGTAAATCCTTTTCTTCCTGGCTGTTGTATGCGCCACGCTGGTCATCACTACCATAACGCCCTGGGAGCGGTGGCCGTGATACCTCCCATCGGCTGGGTGCATAGCCCATGGGTGTGAGCCTCTGTAGCCTTGGCTGCAATCGCATGTACCAGCGACAGCGAAACCCTGCGGGGATCCTCGGTCATCTTCCTCTTGAACCTTAAATGTACAGCACCTTATGCAGAGAGGTCCTGAGTCGTCACAAGTCTCACGTGGGTGATGTTTATTTTCCCTCTGTTGCCTATTCCCTTTCCGAAAGAAGGAAGATCAATGGACTATTTCAGCTCACATGACCTCTGGGAATAGAGGATGCTGCCGGAGTATTTTTTTAAGAAAGGAGGGCAAAAAAAGGGGAAAGAAATAAAAAAAAATCAAAGGTTTAAATACAGCCTCTTCCATGACCCCTTTCCAAAACCAATATTATCCTAATAAAATAATGTGTTGCTTGCATTTTTTTTTCTCAGCAAGGACTCTGAGTTCATTTGTTTGTTTTACGTTGCCTGCTCAGAATAGTGTAGCTCTATGAGGTTAAAGAGATCCTCCGAGAAAGATCCTATTGATTTTAATTACCGAGAAACAGCCCACAGGGACAAAAGGACTTTGGCTGTTTATTTAGCCATCGCTGTGCTGCAGTATTGTGTAAGGAGAGATCAAATCAGTTGCCCTCATTATTACAATAATAATAAGGCAGAAAAGGTGCTTCAGGGCCTCAGGATTTTTTTTTTAAGAGGCAATAACCTCCACCACTCCTCCCACTAATAAAAGGCAGACTTGAGGAACAAGGAGCAATTACTATTAGTCAATATTAATTCAATTACGCTCCTGTTATTTATATAATGAAAAGAATTGTTTAATATTTTAGAAATATCCCAACCAAATCAGGGACCACATCTGTTCTTTTACAGATTGATTTTTATCACTGCTAAATGTGCATTGAATGGTTTCTACCTCCTTTGGGCTGAAGCTAAAGTTAATTAGTTATTCAGCATAAACAGCAGCTAAACCATGTACCCAGTGGTACAATGAGTGTTTATAATAGCATCTGGGTTGAGAATACACCTACTTGGGTGTTAAACTGGAAACCCTCCAGGGATGAGCAAGTGTTACTTGCCTGGGATCTCTTCCCACCCATTCTGGACTAACCCCAAGCCAGATTTATGGTGGTCTTGGTGAGAGCAGAAATCAGTTTGTTCTGCTTATGCTATTTGCTACTTTTATTTTTTTGGAGACTGCGCCTCTGGGTTGGTCTCTGCTCTGTGACTTGGTGTGAGTTGCCTTGTGAGAATGCAGTATTTCCACTAGGGTATTCTCTTGCTTAAATACCTTTTAATGAATGCTTGATACTTTTGGCCAGAAGTGCCCAACCAACCAAATTCCAGTGCTTTATGTGAACTGTGTCTCAGATCTCACTTGTGCCTTAAAGAAAAATTAGCCCATATTCTTGTTGGCATTGATCTTGTAAAACCGTACTTGAGCGACCCAAGAGCAATCCAGCAGATAGGTGTGTGCAGAGGCTGGCTGTATAAAAGTCAGTGTTTTAACACGGAGGTGAGCAAAGCTGAAACTGTTGGTGAAGACAGAATCGGTCTTTCAAACACCTTGGCCAGGCAATGTGTAGATGCATGTTGTTATTGGTATGGAAAAAATAAGAGCTGCAAGTCATTGAAATGAAGCTGTAATTTAGCTGTGATCTGTGGGACCCCTAAGCTTGTTGAGGACTGCAGGACGGCTTTAAAGAGAGCCCAGGGACAAGCAGTTTAGCTGTCAGCATCATTTGCAGTCTTCTGTGCAAAAGGCATGGCAGAAGTTGACTCAATGTCTGTGCACCAGCTCAGCAACTGACTTCACTTAAGGGTTTTCTTTATTTTCCTTTAAATCATGGCACTAGGAAAGGATTTCCTCGTTCTTGTTCTGCTTTGGTTGAAGCTTTTTTTGAACTTCAGAAGATGTCATGTGATTGTATTTGAGTCATCCTCTGGGTCACAAAATCTGTGTTTGAGGACTTATGTGAATCGTAGAGGCCCTAAGTATTTCAAGCAAAGAGGTTTCAGCCAAAAAAGTTAACGCAACACAGCACCAGGCATGTGTTGCAGGTCAGTCCCTTGTTTAAATAATATGTTCTGCTGATGGTGCTTCCTTAAATGTGCAAAAATGGTGTGGATTTGGCCAGAAGGCTACAGAGGGCATGCTTCTGAGCTGAGAGCTGCAGCATTGCCCCGGGATGTGGGAAAACTCTCCAGGAGCTTTCCCAGTGATTTGCTTTTACAGGGTGGGTTAAAACAGTTGACTCAAAGTATCTTAGTAATATTTTACCTTTCTGTCAATGTATCAGTTTACTATTTGACTAGTTATCCAAAATGGAGTGCATCAACTCAACTGGATTGTCTTCACCATGCTCACGTTTTAACTGAATTTGCAGTTTGTTCCTGACTGGTAAGAGCTGCTGTTGGTAGTGAGGGTGGGAAGTAGCACAAAAGAACTCAGAAAGATGATGAGCAGCTAATAACAAAACCCCCAAGATGGGTTTAAAAATTGTGTTTGAGGTCTTCAATTGTATCCCAGATTTAAAGACTGCATGTTTCATACTTCCAGTTTTTCCAGCAAGAATGCCATGCTTTATGCAATTTCTATTCTATCTGTTCTATTCTATTTTGCGATGTATTCTGTTTCTGTGATCTATTTCTGTAATCAACCCACACCTCAGAAGTTTTCAATATAGGAAGTCTGTGTCTAAGAAGAAAAGTAGAATAATTAAGCTTATTTTCAATGTGATAACATGGACGAAAGACGGCTGATGAGACTATTTAAGACTGCAGATGCTGTGAAGGAGGTGTCCCCTAAGTCAGAATTAGCTGATGGAGAAGTAGCTGCAGTTAGTAGTTTGAGAGAAATTGATTTCTAACAAAAGATTAAGTCTTAAATGTGTAGAGCAGAGAAAAGCAAGTACAAAATGCAGGATGCGTTGACAGTCTGTAAAACTGTATGTAAATATCGTGGATGATCAGGGTTTATTCTATGAAAACTGGGAGTGTGAACCGGGGTGTTGGCTGTTTGTATGGATATACCTGAGTATGCTTTTCTAGACAACCCTTTTCAGGCAGCCAGTAAATGCTAGCTGAGTTGCTGCAGCAGCATACAACAAAAGGTAGGCTAACTGGCCAGGTATTTACTCAGGTTTTTGGTTTTTGAAATTTGCTCTGGCATCACGTATGTTCTGAAGTTTCCAGGTACAGTCTCCCTTTCCAGATACCTGGAGCTAAGAGCTATGCTCCAACTACACTGAGATTAACACAGAATTAACTGTAAATTGGACTGTGACTTCAGCTGCAGTTCTTCCTCTCGTTTGTGGCTTAGCTCCCTACTGGTAAACTGCACTCCCTCTCCTGCCTGTTTAAGTTTTAAACCTATTTTAAGTTCTTTCTTGGTAGGACCCATGAAATGATTTCTTTTAGTGTCCCTAATTCAGCCCTCAATGTGGAGGTCAGCCTTGGTAATGTTTCCTCAGTGCCTCCTCATCAGTCCCAAAGACCTGTTTGCCTTTCGTCCTCTTCTCAGTCCTTCTCTTATCTCCCGTTTCCCTATCTTTTCATCTCTATGTCTGTCTCTCTGTCTATTCCATCTGCATACAAAGTATGCTAGTCTCTTTCATTTCATATATTCTGGATTTACCCCCCATTCTCTCCTTGTTCACCTCTGGTTTGGTCCTCAGCTCATGTGAAGGGGCACTTACAGCTGCTGCTTCAGCTTCTGCTCTTCCAAAAACCTTTCCCTTACTGCAGTACTTATCTTTTCACTAAGTATGAACAGCCTGTGGAACTCACTGCTGCTTTGAGATGAAAGGGCTGTTGAAGTTCCAGAGAGATCTCACGTCGCCTCTATGCGTGATCCCTCCCAGCGCTCCTTATATATTTGCTAGCTTATCTATTGCCTGCCCTATGGGGCTATACCTTAAAGGCATACCCAAAGCCCTAAGGGTCACAAGCTCTTTTGGGCAGAGATGCTCTCCTAGTTGTGGGGGTGTCTGAGAAATTTTCTGGGAAATTTCTGGGAAATTGAATGAAGCTGTCTCAGATTTCTCCAGTGTTTGCAACCCTCTTTTGCAGGGTACTTCTTACCTGGGCATATGAATATTTATATATCTTAGCTAGACATGTGAATGGTATTGATTGAGTCTTGCAAGGGAATTTTGCTTCCTTCTGTGGAAATTCACAGGTGGGGCCCAATCCCCAATGAATTTGTAGCGGATCAGGTCATTATGCTTGGGTGGCTGTATGACAGCACTGCAGAATAGAAAATCTTGCTGTTTAAAGCACTTTTGAATCAGGAGGAGAGAATAAAAAGATTCTCTCATTCACCCTCTTGGTCATGGTTTTTGGTTATGGTTATAGCTTAACATAACTACCCGTCAAACAGCTATGTATTTTTATGATCAGATGTAGGGTGGTTGGTGGGTGCATAGGCAGAAAAGATTTAAAGTTGTTCTTTTTTTGTTTTTTTTATTCTTGAAAGCTACATTAATTGTTCTGATGTCTGAGCATCTGCCCGATACGCATTGTTTCCCTTGCAGACCAAGGAAGACAATAGCTAAATACAAATTTATTGAACAGGCAAGCTATAAAGCCTGAAGTTAACACAATATTTTAATGGAAATCATACTTTGTCAAAGGCACATGTATCAAATTTTCTTGCTGGAGATTACAGTTCATCAGTACCAGAATTAATTAAAAATACCCCACCAAACTTACCCCCTACTCTGCTGATTCTATATATAGCTTTTTAGCTTTATAAACTAATGGCTAATTGCAGGGTGGCGTGTGTCTTTTATTAATTCAAATGCATAAAATGGAATGTCATACTTTGTAAAGGAATTCACTTTTCTGTTAACTCATCCATTCAATTTTCAGTGGCAAAACCGATCTTTAAATAAATTCTTCAGCTTTCTTTTTATGTGTTTTTACAGCGTTAACTGGTGAAAGCTGATTCATTATCTGCTGTCCTAAGTTTACCTACTCTCAATAACTCACAAGTTCAGGTCACCCTGCAGTGCCTCCTTTCGCCTTCGCTCAGATACCATGTCTAACTGAATGGAATTGACCTGTTTAAGGCCTCTTCACTCCAACTAAATTATTTGATCATAGCCACAGACATCTGTTTGGGGCAGTAATTGGTTGTTTATAAGAGCAGAGGAGAGCCACCAGCAGCAACAGCAGCGGCAAGACAATAAAGGCAAGGGACAAGCATGGAGGGCATGTAGACAGGTCCTGACAGACCACTGTCTGCTTGAGATAAGCAATGCAGATTAGTTATATGCACTCTATCTCACCACTGGGGCCTAATAATCCCCTTTAGCACTCATTCACAGTTATGTAGCAGACAGAAAACTAATACAGGGGGGAATCTGGTCCTACTGCCTCGCCACAAATCTCAGACACAGTTTCTGGAATCCGCGGGATTTTACCGTACAATTAGTTTTAAATGTCAATTTCATGGCGGCTCATGAGATGGAAAATAGAAGAATAGTAGGTAAAGATACCCATTGCAAACTAGATTATTTGAGAGTGAAAGATGGCTATTCAAGATGCGGCTGTCACTACTGCTTCCTGGCTTGACAGCGACAATGTGAACGTTGAGGTAAAGGTAAAGGATGACAAAAATGTAACTTGAAGGGCTGAATCGCTGGAAAAAAAATGACATGGCATTTCTGTGCCGTTTGTGTACAGCGAGGAGACAATGTGGATTTTAATTGATTTGCAAAACCTTGTTGCAATTATCATGGAACACAAGATGGTCGCGCTTGAGGGTGACTTGCAATGGCAGCAAGCATGTAAAGCAGCGCGCAAAGCACTGGGTTTGTCCTGTTAGAGCTGCGCATGTGTTTTCCCTTACCGTCAAACCAAAGCACATGACACATCTTGTGGGTGCTGCCAGTCAGGGTTTAAAGGAGGTTCTGGGATTTGGTTAAGAGAACTCCTTGCATTCAAGCACTTAATTTTTAGTTGCATGCGCAAACAAAAATGCATTTGCAAAAGCAGGCAGATGCCAGAATGAGGCTTATTTCAGTTCAGTTCCCTTGTGCAGAAGGTAGGAGAAAATATATATGATCACGTACTGTTTTTCCATAGCCAGCCCTAATTCTAGCACTGCTGTTTTGATTGCTCGACTTTGCAACCTTAACTGTTTTATTTTAAACGCACACCCAACATGAGCATAATCACATACATCTGCTAGTTGGCCTCTTTCAAAGCCCATTTGATGAAAAGGGGAGAACCACACTATTTGTCACTGGCTAGTGATCAGACCCACATCACATCCAGACAGACACAGAAAACCCATCACGTAAAGGCTCCAGCAACAGGAGTTAGGGACGGTGACCACCCACCTCCTATAGACATGGGTCATCCCAATGTTATAGGTCCAATGACTTTTCTACTGCACTGTGCTGTCGTGTATTCTGCATGTAGAGAATTGTAGATGGAAATTGCTTTCTGAAATTATTACAAGTTTTGAAGTATACTGATGCTATTTTTTGTAAATTGATCTGAATTGTTAAGTATTTCCAGGGTGTTCTCATATTGTAAAGCTGCTCACATGGAGATCAAGATCTTTCCTAGGAGCAACTGCTTTTTGAAGTCCACCAAATTACTAGAAGGTTCTTATTAACTTTATTTTCAAATTAAAAGTTTGCAATTGGCCGAGAGGTTGATATTTGTTATAGTTCTGAGCCAGTGTGGGGAAGGAGGGAGTGCATAGACTGATATTAAGACTGACAGATTCTGAGAAGTTTGCTTGAGTCCCAGAAACACAGATTAGTGGGACATGGTGCAGATGATGGAACCAAAAGATTGCCTTAAATGTGGTTGCCGTTAACCTGTGCCACTCATTTCATGGATAGCGGTCCCTCTCAGTGTGATGTAAATATGTGCTCGTATGCACATGGTAAGAAAGACTGTTCTCCAGAAGTGTCAAGGTTCTAGTGGTGCAAAGAAAGTGACTCTGGCTCCTGAGCTTTTCAAGTTCTGCTTCTTGAGATCTAGTAATTCTTTATGCAAATAATCATGAAAGCTGATTGCAGGCACCAGTGGGAAAGGAAATCTCATCTCAAACCACTTTCTTTAAAAACATTCCTACTACTCAAGGTGATGTTTTTCAAATTTTTCAGTTCACACTTTGTATCGAAAAAAATTCATATTATCATACAGAAGTCAACCAAAGCATCCACGTTGCATTATTCCACTAGTGACAAAGTACTGCACCTTACTGCTAATGACATCTTTACTTTGATGTCCATTTATTCTCTTTATTAGCAGAGATAAACTTTCATGAGCCAAAACTCCTTTTGTGTCTTCAGCATGTTTGTCGTCTTTTCACCCTTCCTCCCTTCTGTATCCAGTGTGGAATTAGCAAGATGCTGAAAATTCACTTTTCTGAGTCTCTTACTAGTAATAAAGTAAAACACCTGCTTGTAGTGCATATAGGGTACCTACTACTTAGTGGTGGTAAATACTTCTGATGCATGTAATGGCTTGCTCTCCCAAAAGACTCCACGTTGCTCTTTCCCGTTATCATTTTCTTTGTGTCTTCTTGCTTCTATCCTGTTTTGGCTGTGTCCAGCCTCATGGGGTTTTTTGACGTGGTACGCACACTGCCCAGGCATTGACAAGCATGGGGTTATCCTTTGTCATCTGATGAGAGGTAAGGTCTTAGCTGCCGGCCTCACAAGCACACACAGTATCTGGTGTGTATTACTGTAATTGTGTGCATTTTTTGGGGGGGGGGCTGAGTAACGGAAATTGCTGACCTAAATGTCTGGAATCATCTTCTCTGTTTAAGCAATACCATTTTTAATTTCCTAATTAGCATGCTTGATCAACCTATCCCGTAAAAGACTTTTGTGGACGTCTTTCTCTGTTCAATATCGTGTGTGGGAATTCTCTGTTCCCAATATCCCACTCGGGTTCTGCACAGCTCCATCTCCACACGCATCTCCAAGAAGTCCTGTGTTTCTGGCATGAATCTCACATGTAGTATGGAACCTGATTTGGAAGGTCCATAAACATTTCATGGGACATAAGGCTTGCATGCAGAAGGCACTTTTATTGAGTCGTCTTAATTATAGGAGCTTCAAAACTCACCAGTAAGGGACAGAATCCTCAGCCACTGTAAATCCACATAGCTCTGTTGAAATCAGCAGGGCTTTGCTAGTTTACACATCTGCTCCATGGTTTTTATCTGGGATTTTTTTTTATTCTGCATTGCCAGCTAGAGAGTTACTGTGCAAGCAGGCTGTAAAGCACAGCAATGTTTTTTGACTCCATCTACATGTCCTGTATTTGTTATCTAATTGCCAATAGACCGAACTGCAAAGGGACTGTATTTTTCAGCCAAACGACCTGTAAGTAGCAGGAAATCTTATGCTCTTACCTCTTTGGCCAAGACAAGAGCATCCACATTTTACGTAATGAGAGAAATCAACTGTTCTTTATCAGTGCTTTTTGTGCAATTGCAAATCTTTAAAGCCTAGCTGCTGCTTGGATTTAACAACTGCATCCCAACCCTCCATATATCAGGAACATGCAGGTCGCTTTTATATAACTGCGGTGAATACCATTATTTGTAACTAGACTGAGCTAAAATTCAGCCTCAGATGTTCACGCAGGGATCCCTGGCTGCTCAGCGGGAGCAGCAGGGGATTGCAAGTCTTTATTTGACTTCAAGGTACGTATTTATTCTTTTGTGAATTGCAATTAAATGATAAATTAGTGATATGGAGACAATTTACAGTGTCTCTGGTCACTCCAGATTTCTGGGTGGTTGCAGACTCTGCAACTATACGAACAGCAGAACTTAAGTCCTTACTCACGTGCTTTGTTATGGAGTACTCAGAAGCACCTCTCAGGCTGCAGCCCCAATTTCTTATCCATAATGTAATTTCTTATTTGGGCATGTGAGCAGACCTGATTTCCTGTTATTTCATTGTGTCTTCCCCAGTATGTTCAGTCCCACTCGGCTGAGATGTTGCAGGAGTGACCTGCGTAATGAGTATGTTTTCCTCCTGGGAATCCATCTGGAGATGCAAATTGCATCTTCTCAGTCCCACACCCCATGTCCGACCCCAGCCAGAGCTCTGTCTTGCAGATGAGGAATCTCAGAGGTATAACAGAGAATGTGCTGGGACTTCTAGTGAAATAATAAATTACAATTACAGCTGTTAGCAATTATTCTTATTACCACCGTCCGTTCAGATGAATACTTGTACCATCCAGGTTTCCATTTCTGCAGGATTCTTGCCCGTCTGATTTAGCGAAGTGTCCTGCTGCTTCTCTGCACCTAAGGCAATATTTGGTGTCCTCTGGCTTATCCTCCACTTCTTCAGAGGGACAGTTCAGCTTAATGTTCCATCTAGTTTGTCTAATTATTCAGGCGTGGGCTCCTAATAACGCAGATTAGTCAGATCAGCAGGTGGGCCTCAAATCAAAAATATAATAATTGATATCACATTGGCCGGTCTAATCAACACAGGCTGATAGCATCTGCTTTACTCTGTGCTTTTGTATTGTGAATCAAATCTCCAAATTGAACCAAACCATTTCTAGGAGTCATATTATCACCACTTGGCTTTAGCAGCCCTTGTGAGCTCTCTCAAGATCCCTAGAGATAGAAAGCAATATGTGTTCCTTTCAGTTAAATTTAGTTTTCGTTTCAAGTGAAAAAAAGCCCCAAGAAATACAGAAAAGTCTAAGCTGTCCTCAGATGTAATATGTCTGGCTATGCTATAACAAAAAGATAAATATTCACCTTTTCCCTTCCCCCCCCCAATTCCCTTTTCCCTTCCCCCCCCCAATTCCCTTTTCCCTTCCCCCCCCAGTTCCCTTTTCCCTTCCCCCCCCCAATTCCCTTTTCCCTTCCCCCCCCAATTCCCTTTTCCCTTCCCCCCCCCAATTCCCTTTTCCCTTCCCCCCCCCAATTCCCTTTTCCCTTCCCCCCCCCAATTCCCTTTTCCCTTCCCCCCCCAGTTCCCTTTTCCCTTTCCCCCCCCAGTTCCCTTTTCCCTTTCCCCCCCCAGTTCCCTTTTCCCTTTCCCCCCCCAGTTCCCTTTTCCCTTTCCCCCCCCAGTTCCCTTTTCCCTTTCCCCCCCCAGTTCCCTTTTCCCTTTCCCCCCCCAGTTCCCTTTTCCCTTTCCCCCCCCAGTTCCCTTTTCCCTTTCCCCCCCCAGTTCCCTTTTCCCTTTCCCCCCCCAGTTCCCTTTTCCCTTTCCCCCCCCAGTTCCCTTTTCCCTTTCCCCCCCCAGTTCCCTTTGCCCCCCCCTTTTCCCCTATTACCATAGTAACTTCCAGTAATGTCTTACATAACATAAGCCATCTCATCACAAAGGATTTATTTGCTCTAGTGTCCCCATCTCAGCTTGAAATTATGTGCAATGCAGCCTCTTATTTTGATTTTGCTCTTCAAATAATTGGATAGTTTTTATTTCCAAGTAGGGCCAAAGAAGTACCATTGGCTCCTGAAGCAGGTGGTAGTGAATTTTGTACAGGTCCATAGCTCCTGCAGGATTTACTCTGCTGCCCTTCATTAACTTTGGAGAGGGCTCTACCTCCTGTGTCACCTGCTTTGACATGACATATTTCTGTGACCCAGAAGAGCAGAGTTCCTGGGCATTTCCTTCATCCCAAAATTTTAGGTGACTTCCTAGTAATCCAGGATTTAAATTGTGGGGTATCTAGGAGATAAGGACTGACCTATTCAACTCCACTTCTATGGAAATGTGGTGAACAGGAGGTAGTTTCTTCTGTGCCGGTCTGGGTCTGCCGGAAGGTCATTTAGATGTGAGTCTGACTGACAGTGCAGTGCCAATTCCCACCACGTACCCTGATGCAGGACCTTGAAGTTGCTCAGGAGGTGACTTCTGGTCTGCTTGTGGTATGCTGGGAACTGGCTTTTGTGCCGAATTACACTGTATTTATTTTGTCCAGGTGGGAATTGATGAACACCACAAACACGGGGCGTTGGTCATCATCTGCCAATGTGCGGCAGCATGTGCTGCCAACCTGAGATGATGGGAAGTATCATTTCTGGATGCTGATGAGGTTTTATGTAGAACTGATCACAATTCTCCCATTGTTACCTTGTGGTTCTTATATTAATTTGTTACATACACCTCTTTTTTTCTGATTTCTTATGCCATTGTGAACCCTAGAGGCTGAGGCATCTCTTGTAGCATTTTTATTATTCCTACCCTACTTGTTGCTGTAGGACAGCCAATTGCTGAAGTCCATCATATGATTCATGGCATGAATGTTTTATCTCAACTTGATTACTTGGCTTTTAAATGCTTTTATACACAAGCTTATTTGATTTGTCTGATATCTTACAATAAAGTACATAGTAAAGAATGGTGAAGAAAGAGTTTGAATACCGAATTTGGCGGTTCAGCATGCAAACTGGCACAGAATGACTTCAGTTGAGAGCAAAACCTTTCCAAGGTGAAAGCTCTGATGATATGGTCTTTATTCTTGAGGATCCAGCTAATCTTTAGTTTCTCCTAGCAAAGCTTATTTCACACAATTTACATTTGTGTCTTATGTATTCACAATGGTTTCCACTCAAAATGCTTCATAGATTTTTACTTTACATAACCCCCTTATGGATTTGGCAAGCAACACTATCAGTTTCATAGGTGGGAGGGCCTGATGCTGAGACAGAGAAATGATTTGGCAGTGGCAAGTCAGCAATTATCTGACATGAGGGACTCAGTCCCTGGCTTTTTGCCTGATAGCTCGGTACTTTGACCATAGGCATCAGCTCTCAGACATCAGCAAAGACCAAAGGATGGAGTCTGGTTCCCATTTCCCTGTGACAACCTCTTGGCAGTACCCTCCTGTTCTGGCCAGGCCAGTGTCCCTGCTACTTCTCCAGTTCCTAGAAAAGCCAAATATGTGGACGATTGTGAAGAAGCAAAATACTCTTTACAGTGTCTGCCCCAGGCACTGATTTCTTCCTTAAAAAATGGATCCACTTTCTCCTAGTAAAGTCACATTGCTATTCCATACTCCTTCCCCCAATTTAGGTGTGAATGGATTTTCACTGGTGTAATATGAGGTAAAGGTGCTTGCCTCTCTGCCTACTGTGGTAAGTGGTAGTGATACAATAATGGAGTTAAATTTAAGGCTTTAATTGTTCTCCAAATTTTGAAAGGAATGAAATAGTAGCCTAACTATATTTTAGTGTGTCTTTCATTGCTAGGTGAGTAACCTGGAACAGGGGATTATCTGCTTTTAATTTCTAATACTTTGACCTCACTATACTGTGTTAAGACAAGGAGGGAAACCAGGTAAGATAGGTGAAAATCCTAGTTATTGCAGGGCAAGCATCATGTCTTAGGGTACAGCTTTCGGGGGTCAGGAAATGAAATGTGTTTGCAGTTCTGTTAGTAATTTACATTGTTAAAGAGATATTTGAGCTCTTGAACTGCGAGAGTTTTTCAAACTGAATATGAATGTGATAAGAGCTTGAGACCTTGGGGCCATCTCAAAATCCCAGGAATACCCCAGGAAATTAATTTTGATTAAAATTCCCAGTTTCCACATTCTTGTTATGTTCAGCAGAGAAATAATAGTTGCAAAACACTGAGGCCACAGTGTCTTTATTTCAAAGATCTCTGAATTTTTTTATGAGCAGGAGGTTTTGCTGAAAACATGAGAATACTAATTTCAAAACCTTTGCAACAGGGTCAACAGAGAAGAGGCATGTTCTATATATTAGCAGTGATTCAACTTAGAGACTTGGGCTATATTTTAGACCCAAGCCCATTTTGTGCATCACTCCTGAGGTCAGCAGGACTCAGGCAAATGCAAAATGCGCCATGTGGCAAGTCCTTTACTCACTATGTGTGGAATGGAAAGCTTATTTCGTAACAGGCCTGGATCAAGAACTACATGTGGGTGTTATCTCTAAAGCTTAACTCACCCGTTCAGCACAGGCAGATTGCTTTTAAACTGAAGAGAAAGTGAGTAGCTAGGGAACTGGGGAAGAATATTCATTTGTTTTACAACCAAAGGTGCCTTTATCTTCAGATACTCAAATGTGAAAGTGTATTTGTCTCCCACCGATGAAATATAATATTGATGTCACCTCCAAGAAATGTAGTGTAATGTATAGCTTTTCCTTCTGTTTTGCACCTTATGTAAACATGCAAACACCCGTGACACCCCACTGTGATGCAGCCAATAGACTAAACACTTACCCTCGCTGCTGTTGTGTAACCATGGGCAATTTATCTAAGTCTCACCTCTCTTAAAACACTTTTATCAAAATTGGCGGTCAAACAGCACTGAACCATGGTGGCCTCAATCTTAAACGCTGTGGTGCAGATTTTAATTTGGGAAAGATTAATGCACTCTCAAGTGTTAATGCCACAGCTTTCTGTTATCTACATTGATGGGTGTCAGCTAATTTCTGCAGAAGGATTGTAAAGCAAACTGTGCATGTTGATGTTTCAGAAACCTAAGCTCCAGAATGGCTAGATAATAGAGAGGGGAATGGAACTATTTTCTCAAATTTCTTTTAAATTAGAAAATGTTTCCCCTGTCTTTCTAAAGCTGAGCTACCCAGTCAATTCCACTCAAGCTGATTCTTGAAGATACAGAGAATATTTCATTTAAAGGAGCAGTAAACGTGTCAAAAGATACTTTATCAAGGTCGCTTTTAGATTGAAGATAACAACCCATCTTAGAACGAATATGGACCCCCATAGGAAGCTTTGTAATTTCCAATACTATAAAAGCTCTTAGTCTCTGTCTCCATCATCTCTCATGATTTTTTTTCCTTGTCTGGCCAAGTATAATGTCTAATCAACACAAGCCTTTTTTTCATTTAATAAAATGACAATAGGTGGTATGGTTTGACTGGTTTATTTCTCGGCTTCATACAGTTTAGCAAACACAGCTGGAGTTTGGTCTGTTTTTTGAGTAGACTTTCCTAAATGTGAAGAAGATGTCTGTGAAGAAGGTGATGCACAATAACTAGGAAATTCTATTTGTACAGAGTAATTTACCCAGGAAGAGGGGGGGAAATGCAATTAAGCTCATAAAACTTGCTCCAGCAATGATCCAGGTCAAGGGGCTAATAGTGAATTGCATGAATAACAGTCACTCACCCAGCCACATTAAACAGTCTTGATAATATAATCCAAAATAGCCAATTATTTTGAGTGTTACGAAAAGGTCCTGTTGTTATTTAACAATGGTTTATATGGGAAAATAGTAATAAAGGATATATGGTAAAAAATAATTTCAAAGGGATTAGTTGCAATTCAGTTCACAGAAAACTGTTTTCATGCCAGAGGAATGAAGGAGCAATGCTTTAGAGGAGAGTGTATTGCATATGATTTAACACTGATTTTTTTATGTTCAACCACAACCATACCTCCTACCTTATCATAGGGCTAAGGGGAAAATATACGTGACCAGGATCAGTTCTTCCCTTTCTCAAGGATGATTTCTTCTTTAGCTTTAAACAGTGACATTCAATTTAAATGTTTTCTGCCTATTTGTTTACCTTTACTGAATTATTTTTCTGTGCTTCGGACAGCCTCTTCTCTGCGCCTGCGAGCTGGGCTGGCAGACCAGACGCCACTCTGCTCCCCTCCTAAGACATCCCTCCCTAAATGTATTACCACTATTCTTACCTCTTCCACCTCCCCTCTTTCACCACATGGTATCTGTAGCTGCCTTTGCTGGTGGTTCAGTTCTTTCCTGTGTCAGTAATCTGAACTGTATGAAGAGAGTGAAAACATTGAGGATGTGGTTTATCGTTAGTAGACTTATCTAGGACCCTTGTTTCTTTACCGTTTGGGCTCCTCAGCAGCCTCATCCTTGTATCGTGTGCGTGGCAAGACCGTGCCGTTGGCTCCATTTTAAAAGCAGGAGCAGAGGAGGAAACGGCGTGATCAGTGCGCCAGCAGCAGAGCCCTATTTACCGCAAAACGATCTTCCCTAAGACCGTGAACTTTCTACTTTGGTTACAGCGAGTGATTCAAGGGTGTGAGGATTGTACAGCTGCTGGGTGGGTAGTAGGGAGACGGTGGAGATGTGTGCTGGCTAGGCAGGGTAAAGGAGGTAAAGGGATGTTATTTCTTGCCAAGTTTACCAGGAAAGGAGTGCAAGAGCGGTGCTCACTTTAACTCTGGATTCTGAGTTCAGTATTTCCTGACTTTAAAATCTGCTTAATTTAATTAATGTTATTTGCCTGCATGGATTTTTACAGGTATTATTGCTTCTTGATCCTGATTACTTTCAGTTTAATTCCACAGTAACAAAGTTTGTTTTTTTAAAAAGATTATCTCTACTTTAGTTGTGGTTCACATAACTCTCTTGGTAAGGCAACTTTCGGTGAGTATTTACTCAAATTGTATGACTGTACTTGTTTCATGTTTTTATTAATTAGTGATGCAAAAAATAGGTTGAAACTTGACGTCCTCTCACTTGGCTTTTTTTTTTTTGTCACGTTCTGATGGAGTAAAGGTTCACCGACAACTTTTCAGTAAATGTGCTTTGTGCCGTAACTTGAAAAATGGAGATTTTTTTATTCAACTGTTGACTAATAAACAACCAAAAAGGGCCAAAATGTCAAGGTTGTTTGCCTTTAAACAGGGATGTTCATTATTAGAGAAGTCAGATATCTACATCCTCCATTGATGGTCCCCATACAGGAAGGACGTTTTGCGGCTTAGTGGTAACTTCGTAGTTTTAGTCTTTCTTCTGACTGGTGCAGACCTTCTGATTGCAATATAATTGCTCCATTTTGGCTTCCAGATGGTAATATTAAGATAACAGTGGATTTATTTCTCTTACCCTCTGTTCTACCTTCTTAGAGCCTTGACCCTGAAGTTCACCCCACGTAAAAACAGACTTCAACATCCTGAATCTGTTTGGACTCTGATATGACTGACGAGCAGAAGTTTATTTAGAACACCTTAGAGCATGTCTACACCAAGTAGTTTTCTGTTGCTTGAGAAGCAGGATCGCCCAGCCATAATAAAAGGGTTAAATTAACCTGCGCAGACCTATGTGGCACTACTCTGTGCCACTGATGTTAAAAACAGAGTGGTTTATACTAGTTGTGGTCTGTTGCCGTTGCCCCACGGTTCGCAGAATAGGTCTCCTCCTGCAATTAGATTGCAAACTCTTTTACCAGGGAGCTTCTTCGATGACAAGTACGCCCGGGTCTGTTACAGTATGGCCATGGTCTAGACGGTTCAGTTTAGCACTACAGAGTGACAAATGGTAATAGCCAGTGATCAGCAGCTCTGGGCCTTTTGTCTTCATTGTTTGGAAGGTCTTTATTTTGGAATCTGAAGTTTGAAGGTTTGGCTCAGTTTTTGTTTTTATTTTGAGACATTTGAGAGTCTTCAAGGAAGATGGGCCCCAAGGATAGATCTATACAACACTGCAGAGTTTACATGGAATTGCTTTGGATTGCTGCTGCTGTGGTCTGGGCAAGAATATGGGTTGCTTGGAAACATATCACTACTGATAATAAACTCACTACAGCATATTTTGATATTATTCCTGCTATGGAATATGCAGGAACTATGGCTGTTATGTAAAAATGAACAATGCCTTTTTCTGGAGAAAAAATCATATACAAGCTTCAAAGTGGTATGGATTCTGGACGTTTGGGGCATGACTGTAAGCGGTCTTGTGTGACAGCGTGGGTTTTCATAGTTTTGCCTGTGTGTTGAAACAGTCTATTCTGTCACTGTGTTCCCGTTGCTTCAAATATGGATGGTACACCTTGTCATAAAATTCTGATTCAATTTAAGCCATGTGTATGTGGTTAGGAAGACATCTGTTAATTGTTCGTGGAATTAATTGAATGGTGACTATCTAGTTGAGTTTTCATTGGATTTATTCCTAGGGGCTGTAATTGCTAGTTTTGTAAGAGGTATCCCACAAGCAGGCTATTTTTAAAAAGAAAAAAACCCCTTACATGTATCTCCTGTCAGTTTATATTCTGGTGTTGAATATGCAGTTTTAAAAATGGGATTGTAGCAACATTTTGTATCGAAGTAAAATGCTTGTTTTTCATACAGGAATTACAGAGTGTAACATAATTGGGCTTGCTGAAATGAATTCAGCATCTCTCAGAGAACAAAATCATTGAGCCTACCGACTAAATTTAACAGCCTAATAGAAATATGCAGGTGAAGGTACAATTAATTTTAATTACTAGACTATACATTGTTAGTTGCACAGCCATGAGTAAAATTAAAATGGCAATCACAATTAGAAAATTGCAACCTCATTGTGCAACAAATTAGTCACAAATTAAAAGTCCAGGAACTATTATACATCCACTTTATTGCTTTATGACCATTATTGCCCTGATATGGATTTTTATTTCTTTAATGTCTTGTCCACCTCTTTACACCTTATCTTTGTTTAGGATCTCTGGCTCCTTCCCAGATTGTGAATCTATTAGAAGAAATAATACAGGCTAGAGTGATATGACTTCCCTGTTCACTCTTGGCAGAAACTTGTAAGTGGCCCAGTCCTGCTCGCGGGTGGCTTGCAAAACAAGGTTTGTCGCGGGATTATTTCAGTGAGGTTTCCAGAGCAAAGAAAATAGTGTTCAGGGGGTAATAGCTGAGGTCTGTATGTGATGTAACCCTTTTAGAAAAGGTCAGGCCAGTTAAAGAGGGGAATCTAGAGGGAATCTACATTGGTGTAAGTTAGACTCTCTCCTACCCCTCCCCTCTGGCTGGGCACACTGATTGCCTGCATGGAGAATTTTAGCTACAGGAGCATTTGTGTTACAAGCCCCATTTTTAGCTGTTCTCTGCACTGATTTATAAAATGAGATTTAAAAATTATCCCATCCTTGCAGGCTTGGTGGTGGTTGAAGCTGCCTTTGCGCTGAAACACTTGAGTATCTGTCACGTAGTTGCTGAGCTGAAGGGGTGGCTGCAAACACCTGAAATGCAGCACCCGAAAACACTGCAGATGTTCTGCAAGACCACATCTGCCTGCTGTCCCACATCTGGAAACCAGCGTCTGTACCCGTCTGGAACCATCAGCTCATCTGACCAGGTCTTCTCCTGCAGGTAAGTACTATGAGACCAACAGCAATCACCGTTGCCTGAACGCTACGTTGAGTACTTTGCAGGGAGAACCCCAGTTAGAGGTGACTCTAGGCTGTACTGGATACCAGGATGGCTCCTGTGCAAAATGGGAGCCACAGAGAGGGCTAAAGTAACTTCAGTCCCAGAATCTCCAGTTCTGCCCAAGATGCATCAGAGGAGCAAGAAAGAGAAATTCTCATACCAGCATCTGGTTTATACGCTCTGCATTTAGCCCAGTCCCGCCAGTCCCCCTGAGGGAGGCCAAGGCAGAGGGCTGCACACATTAGGGCTGGGAAGAACCGTACATAGCAAGATAATTAATCAGAGTTCCTGGGGAGGGGAGCTGGGGAAGGGGTTTAAGACCAAACCATTGAACCCCAGCGTGATCTCTGTTCTCCACGTGGTTTCAGTTCTCTGGGGCCTTTTCTAAAATCACCAGCGTGTAGGCCAGCTTGTGTGAGCCCCAGCAGGGGCTTTTCCAGTGCTTGGAGAGCCGAAACTCCATTTCAAATATGCAATTGAACAGCTATCAGAGGGTAATGATGTTTAGTCACTACCAATTGGGACTGGATTTTAATTGACGACCCAGAGGTGAAAGTCTTTATATTCCATTACCTGCTATTGCCAGTATTTTTCTTCTGTAATCCTCTTTGCTGCTATGTGAATACTTTGAGACGGGGAAATTAAAGTGGGACTGAAGATATGCAGCTGTTTTGGGGTGAGAAAAGATATGTTTGGCTCCCTGGTTACCTATCTATATTTCAGGCCCAACAGGGACTCCTTAGCATAATCCCAAATTCTGCTGTCTACTGTTAAAATGGAACCAAAATACAGTTTATTGAAACAACTCATTTATTTGTTTTTTAACTGCATATAGTTGATTGCAAATTTCCATAGAATTTTGCTTCCATATTTACATTTTCCAACAGGAAGGATTCCCTCTTACCCCAAGCAAAACTCGTCTTTGATTGCTAAATCAAACACTGAAATCTCCCTCATGCAATTCTGGGAGAGGCCAGAACCTGTGATTTACTGTATATTTACACAGCTCCTAGCACTGATTGCACAGAGCCTTGTAGGGCTTACCTCAGGATAGAAACTGAGGAAAAAAAAAAATAAAATGTGATCAATGGGTAATTCATAAGGATTTCTCTTAGACATCCTAGAACTTTCTTATTATCAGTAGTTTTCCTACCTCAGACCTCCCAGAGTTTTAGAGTTTCTTGATAGGCTAATAAGGATGATTTTTCTCTTGAAAATGTGGAGGCATAAAAATGAAATGCCAGCTTGAGAATCTATTTGGACATATTCTGTATGGTCAGTGTTTTGAATGATTTCTATAGCAGTGAGTATGTATGATTAGGAAAACAGCTATCAGTACCACTGGCTGATACCCATTTAATATAGCATGTTCTTTACTGGGAAACAATATAAGTTGTTCCTTTAGCATTAACATTTGTAGTACTAATACAAATATCTCTTTTATGACTTTGAAGTTTGAAAGAAAGTTACCACCTCAGCGTCTCTGTCTGTAAAATGGGATTCACGGTAAGTCAGAATGACATGCTCATGGCCATGCAACAACCTTGCAAAATAGGAATATTCTCCGTTTTCTTGTTTATTGAGCCACGGGGTGCTGCTGAGACTCTTCTCTGTCCCAGTATTATGTATCTATCTCTTTGCTGCGTGGGGCCAAAAGCACTTGGCATACAGTGGTTTTCTCAGTTGAAGTCTTCCCACGCTGATATTTTAGAGGTAGTATTGTAGGAAATGCGGTGAACTTATCTAGAAGAAAATGTTGATCCAAGGAATTACGTGTTTTATTTTTCCTCCTACTCTTTGCTGGTAAGCAATTGGCCTTGCCGATGAGTCTGAAGGTTTTTGGTGCTGAAATGCATGGAGGAGCTGCAAACAAATATCTTGTGATTTGGGTCAATAACTTTGCATTAATATTTGCTGTTAGTAATAAGTGGGTAGAGCCTCATGGGAAAGCTGCAAAAATGGAAATGTCTCCTTGTAGATGTGTGTTCATGAAACCAGGGTCTGCAGCTGACAGAGCAATTGGAGAGGTGTCTTTAAGCTTTACTGTTGGAGTCCTGAAACTCTATGTGACTTTTGAAATCCTTGGCGTGGCGAGGAGGAGGGGGAACTTGGGTCCCAAACTTCCTGTGAATCTCAGAAATATTGCAAATTTCTTATTCAGCCATTTTATTTATGCTGCAAAAGATGTAAGCATTATTCTTTAGCTATAGCCAAGAAGAATCCTCATGCAAGCTGGAAGGTAGCCCTTCACTTATCCCCAGGTACTGTAAACTGCTTAATTTCCCCTACAAAGAATTAGTTACAAATCTACATAATAAATTCTCTTCCTATAGTCTAACGGGATTCAACAGAAAACATGGTTTTGAGCATGTAGCTTTGAAATTAACTAAGCAATGTAACAGCATTAAAAAAAATATCCCTAGGAAACCTTCATCTCTGATTTTATTTTATATTGTTATAAAGCTCACGCTTCAGTGATTTCCTTTCATCTAGTCATTGGGCTGAAGAAATAACACAGAAAAGGAAACCTCTTGAGTATCTGATGTGTATGGTAAATGGTCATTTCAGGGACCATGCACTATGGGCCTCAGACTGAGAGTTTAATTTAATTGGTTGAAATTAAAAAAACATTCATGCCTCATGAAATTATAACCTTTACCCCTTGTGTGTCAGCTACATCTGACACTAGCCTTGTTGTTTAGAGACAAAATCCCTCCCCTATTTAAATGGAAGCTCCTATGGGACCCACATAAGCCTTGCAAACAGAAGAGGCAACTGGCTCTGATTGCTAGATCACTACTCCAACCACGGTTAATATCAGCAGCACTCTTTTAGAAGTTTGTATGTCTGTTTTTTATCTTTGCCATTCGAAAAATCATGTTTGTTTGTTTGTTAACAGTATGCTCATATTTCTTTTAAAATTCATGTTTAAAAAAATTGGCTTTGTGTTCTCACTGGGGGAAATTAAATACAAGGGACAAAGCTCCAGATTTGTGTGTTTTCTTGAGAAACTGGGAGCTGAGATTAAATTTCTAGCTTGGATGGTAATCTGTTTTACATCACTTGTACTCTCTACATGATTATACATGCGTGTGTGTGTTTTCTGCTATGTTTTTCCTTTTTTGTTGGTTTAGATTATAAAGTACAAGAACATTATTATTATTATTTTTCCACATGTCTGTGCAGTGCTGAGGACAGGGGCAGTGCCACCTCATTTGAGACTGAGGCTATTACTGTAGTGCCAAATATTTAATACCATACACCATGAGGTACAGGTGGGATGTATTTGATGTTTCAGGATGGAGTTTTCAAAGAGGCTGCAGGGAGGCAGGTCCTCAGTTTCCACTGATTTTTTCAAATGAACTTGAGGAACACTGGCTTTAGATTCCTTTGGGGAATCTCACTATTATAAATGTGCCTATCCCATTTTTGTGTGACGTACTAGATAGTGAGATAAAACCCCTGCAAGCTTGCAGAGCTGACCTAGCCCTTTAATAGAAGATCTGCTTACAGAGATGCCCCAGCTCTGACTGCTCTTTATATCATGTTCATGCTGAATTTCTGGACCCCTGCTCAAATGTCTTCACTCTGTGAGATACTGGGTCCTCAGCTAGTCCAGAAGCTGTGTTACCACAGCAGTTTCAGTGATGGCTTCTCATTATACCAGAACTCTTCCCTGGAAGGGTATCAAGTGATGTGTAAAGCTAATTAACCAAGGTGGCCCATTCCTTCTTAGTCTTTTGCAGTCAACAGATAAATGAGTTGGTTTCAGTTTTGTGTATAATATGGGCATATATATGATAGATGTATATATTGTTGAGTTCTGGTTATCTTTAACAAAGTTTTTAAGTGCAATAAGAAGTTAAAAAAATGTTCATGGAAATGATTTGGGATCTGGTGCACCTTTTGTATATGAAAATTCAGGTCATTTATACCAGAGGAGAAATGAATAAGAGACCAGGTAAAAGGATATAACATGTAGGGGAAATACGCTGGGAAATTCTTATTCTGAATAAGAAAGATGAGAATGAGGTGATGAGATGTTGAGAGATGAGAATGAGAATAAGGTGATGTTCAATGAAAAGAAAGTTAGTTTTCACATAATCAGTAGAGAAAATTCCCACAAGGGACAGTTGTTTTTTGGTGCTCATTGCTATAGAATGTCGTTGACAGCAATTTAGGAAGGTTCAGAAAACACTGAGCATTTACAAAGATTACAAGAATGCTCAGAAGGTTAATACTAAATTGCCTTAAAAGAGGAATTTGCAAAGGGAGGTAACTTTGATGCTGTGGCAAATTATCCTCCTCTGCCTGGCTGCACCATTTTGTGAAGCAGTAGGACTCAACAAAGAGGGTCCCAGAATGCTCGAGCAGGAGTTGTACCCTTGGTTTTGTCTACCAAGGCAGAAGGCATTTAGATCCCAGTTATTTCACCTTTCTGTCAGTATAGCACCAAATTCATAAAACCCTGATTAGGTGCCAAGCAGTCTCGGGAACATACGTATCACCATGAATATGCGGGTTGACTTGTAGAGGTACTCAGTGTCCATAAGCTTATCAACAAGAACAGTTTGTTTTCATGCCCTGTGGTGCTAGTTGTCCTTCAGGTCTTTCATGAATAAGAAGCACAAAATTGGTGACATTCTCGAAGTATCTGATGCAAAAGGACTTTTTCAAATGTTGAATTCAGGTTAGAACTGATCCTCCACTTCAGGCTGACATAACATGTACTGCCAACATCATGCATTTATTATTCAAACTGTGCTCGCGTGCTTACCCCTGAAAAATTCAAAAGATGCAGCAAATCTGTCTCAAAGGTCTTTCCAACTCAGGCCTGGACTCTGATACCTCAGGAGAGCACAAGAGTCACTCTAAGAAGGCCATATGTTTCAATGCAACTGCTGCTTTGCAGCTGGGAGGGGGAAAAATATGGTTTTAGATGGAAGCTAGGGCATTGCTGGTCTATGCTTAGTGAGCCTGTGTGTGCAAGATCCAAAATGTTGACTTGCTAGTCATGAGAATATAGGGACAGACAGTCATCAGTGCCGGAGATGTGCGGTGGTTATGGAAAGGGAAGGAAAAATCCAAGGGGCAAACATGCGTGCTTTCATCTCCTCACTCACCAGCACACCCTGTGGGGCTGGTCTGAAATCTTTCCAGGGACTTGAGATTAAACCCAGCTCTTCTACACAAACAAACTCAACCGAAGGAGAGAGTGTGTGTCTCTCTCTTCCTGGAGGGCGATGTGTATATAGCTGCAAGTCTTGTTAATGGCAAGCAACATAAGCAAGCAGGTTTTAATCCTCCGAAGGCGAGTATGCTTCAGAGCAAGGAAATGAATGGGACTTGTTGACCAACGGTCCACAGGTTTTCCCTGAAAATCAAGGAAATATAAGCCCCTCCCCAGCTCCGTTTCCAAAAGAAAAGCACTAAACAACCTCCTCCCCTGTGTGAGCCCTTATAATGACAAAAGAATAAACCACTCTGCTGGCACATTTGGAGTTGTGGGGTTTTTAGCTCCTCGAGGGAGTGGGGCATTGCTATCTGCAGATTGAATCAATCTGCCTCGGAAGCGTGATGGTGAAAGAGCCCGTACAGGATAATGAAGAGACACATTGAGGGAAGAGCCTTTACTTCTTTGAGCAAAGACAAGACAGCTTTTTAAAAAGCGAGCAGGCACAGAGCAACTGCAGCCTCACCCAGCAGCAGTTTTAATCCTCTTGCTTGAGATTGGTAGAAGATTTGGCAGGTAGGAGGATGGGGTAAGTCTCTTCTTGTTATCTGAGAGGAGGACAATGTTATTACAAGTAAGGCAGCAAGAGAATTCTTGCTTGATAATAGAGTTAAGGGGACCTGAAGCATAAACCCTTTTTTTATTGGGGGGAATAATAAGATTGGCTGGGGCTAACTTTAGTGAAACTTGTTATTCTGATTTACTTGTCATCGGGTCTCTTGTGCATAGCACTGCAAAGGGCATTACTGCGTTAACCCATGGATGCTATGCAGGGCAGTGGAGGCCTGGCCAGTTTTGTTTGCTTCAAGGCACCCCTCTCTTTTGCTCCTTTCCTAGGAAATGGCTCTTGAGCAGCACTTTATTCTTAAGAAGCTAATTTTTGCGTGATTTTTGTTTAGAGGCCCATGCTTTAGCACCTTTGGGGCTGTGGTAGCACCTTGGAGATTGGCCCATTTAATGAAAAGCTCCTTCTCCATGAGTGCAAAGTCTTCTTGGACAGCTGAGCTACCCCGGGGCATCCCAGCACTACCTCAGATGCAATCCAGGGGTTGCATTTCCCAAAGCCCCAGCCAGCGAGTGTCGTGGAGGCTTCTGGAGCTCCGGTGGGCTTCCAGCTCCCTCGTCTTTCCTTTTGTAGTTGGTTGGTCGGAAGCGCTGTGGGAAGGATGCAATCATGTCTCTGCTAAGTGTGTATAAAAAGTGTGTTTGGTGTGTGCTGGAACGAAACAGGAATGGTGTAAAAAGTGGTGTTGCCCCAAACACCCTGAAAAGGATATTATGGATGCTGCCACAGAAGGCTTTGCCTTCTGCCCTCCATTATCTAATAGTTTCAGCTGTCAAGAAGGCAGCAGGTTCAACACATTCCTGATTTGAGGGAACAGCCCTTCTTCTTTATAACTGCCCCTGCCCGAGCTGGGCAGCCGGGCAAGTCCCATGTGAGGGGTCAGTGAGCTCGAGAGCTGCTGCAAACCCTGCTTTTGTGCGCTTGTGCTGGTAGGAAGCCAACGTGCCCCTCTGCTGCAGCCCTTACCGCTGCCTGGGGGTGGCTTTAGAGGCTGGGCTTGTACCCAAACCAAATACAAATGTGTGGCCAGGGGAGGTAGCATTGCCCTTGATTTGTACATATGCCATGTCTGTTGGTGCAGCTGACCGTAAAAATCACCGGTAACAAACCCTCCAACACCATAACTCTGTTTTCCCCAATAATAACATTTTATTTTTTTTTTAGAGCTCTGCGGTTTCCCATTTTCAAAAGTAGCAGAAAAATATTTTTTTCTGATGAGCATCATCTCAGGGCGTTGGGTACTATTGCAGTCAGTTGTACCCCAGCCCTTCTTGGGATGGGGGGGACAGCGGGCTGCTGGACAAGCAGTTAGGGAGGGAGCTAACAGCGGAGAGGTAAGGTTGCCTGTTGGCCCTTGGCAGTCTGGCTGGTGGGGAGGGTGAGGACCAGGGGATGGCTGTGCTTGCCTGAGCCAGTGGTGGCACGCAAGGAAGGGAAGGAGACCCTTCTGCATCCCAGAGTCCGGGGACATTGCTCAGCTTCAGGTGCAAGCTCCCTCCACATCCCCCTCCCTGCGTGGGATGCCTGCACCAAAGCCGGTAACGCAGGTGGTGCCCACACGCTGGCCGCCAAGGACACGAACCGAGTACCCTCCAGGGAGGGAGGAACATGAGGACAGGTGCAGAGTTTTTGGGCTGCACCAAGGCCGGGCACGGGAGGGTTGTCCTTATCCTGCAATTCTGCAAAATCTCACTCTGGAGAAGGAAGGGATGATGCATCTCGTTGCATGAGCTGAGCACAGAGGCATTGCCCGTTAAGACGGGCGTCTTCAAAAGCAAAACAAAAATGTGTCTGTGAGACGAGCACGAGTCCTGGAGCCACCGCTGCTTTTAACACATTTTCAGCAAAATGCCCTGCGCCATCCCCAGAGCCCCTCTGCTCCCCCCACAGCCCTCCTCCCTCCCCCTCCCCCTACACACAACTATTTAATTTTGCTCTGGCATGAAATAATAGAGTGCTGTGTATCTATTACAGATGTAAAGAGATTTAGACTGCCACAGGTTTCAGTAGCACATTCAAAGCCCTAACAAAGCTGGGTATAATAGACTCTCCCTGCCATTATCCATTCAGCAAGTGTAATAAATGACTCGGCCGCAGCCTGCCATATACCACCCGGCCCAGATAACAGCTGAAAGGAGAAAATTAAATTTTGCTTTTGTTGAAACATTATGATTTATGTATTTGTAATATAGGCTGCGGTGGGCAATTGAAAAAAAAAAAAGATTGCTGAATATACTTCAGGGTTACTGATTGTACCGCAGACCACTTAGAGTGCTAGAAATGCTGTTCTTCTCCTCCCTGTGTTCCTTAATAATAATAAAATCATACAAATTCCCATTAACCTTTTCGTTCATGTTGATTTTATTTATATATTTATTTATTTAATTTTTTACTTCCAAGTATTAAGCTTTGGCCATTTACTCTCAGCCTCATGAAAAATAACAGAGTGATGGTTTATGGAGACAAGGCATGAAGTACCTAGGCATGTAAAAATGATGGATGTAGGTCAAAAAATCTATATATCATTTTTAGTATTTTTATAATAATTTTCTTTAAATGGGGAGGTTTCCCCCCTTCCCCTCCGCCTCTTCTCCACTGCTGTCTTTAGGCTTGATGACAAGATATTCTGATATCCTCATCCTTGCAATATCTAGACCTATAAAAATAATTAACTTCTCCCACCTTAGAAATATAGAGACAGAAACAGGAGTGCTTCACCCTGTAATTTATAATATTGCAGCACCGTCCCTTAATGTTGTAATCAGGCCTGCAAAGTCTTATCATGTTGTAGAATATAATGAACTTACTTATTCATTTCAACATCACATTTCATCTTAGTTGTTCTCCACATTACTTGCTCGTCCCTCCCCTTTTCTGGAACACTGGCAAGAACAGAAGTTTTCTCCCTTTCTTTTCCCTTTCCTTCACCTCCTTTAGCTCTGGGGTTGAGCTAAACAATGAGTCAACAGACCCATCAAGGAGGCTGGAGGCTCCTTTGCCTGGGCTCCCTAGGGATTTAAACATGAGTAGCTTTTCATATTTTGGTGGGTTTTAAAATTTATTAAACCTGTTTACATGGCTTATACAAATTTGCTCGATGCCAGCAAAACCAATTTGTTGAAAGAGGACTGGGCTGCATGCGAAGGGACGGGGTAGGGCTGGAGCCAGAGGATGCTCTGTGCTTCCCGGGCAGAGCCTTGCGGTGTGCGTCCTTCTTGCTGTGAGCATTCGTGTCTCGAATGTTGCTGCTTAAAGCAGGGTCTGTGGGAAATTTGGAGAGATAAATGGGATTGTTCCTGCCTTCCTTTTGGCTGGCTGCTGGCGAGAGGAGTCATGAGTGCCTTTTTTTCTGACCCTCAAGTCAGCCCGTATTTAATGTGGGATTCATCTCATAACGGCTCATCCAATAGTGATGATTTTGGCTTTTCTCTTCTGCCTCTCGCTAGAATTTTTTTACAGTATCTTCTCCTTCCCCCACCAATTCTCCATTCACAGTCACAGAAAGTCAATTAGTCCCATAGTATTTCCTATCCTTGTCCAAAATCTGCTTGCCTTATGGGCTGACAGCACTCCTGTAGTGGGTGCTCCCGCTGAAGCACTCTGGGAGAAATACTCTATAACACCGTATACTCCATAATATCCTAGAAGCTTTAGGCAGCCATAGAAGGAGGCTCTACCTGTTCTCCAGGATTAGCCTTCCCATTCTAGTTATGGCCTGAGCAGGTTGGCATTATCATTAGAAGCAGCTCTGGTCCCCCTGCAAGATGGGGCAGGGGCCTGATCCTGACTCCTCGCGTCCTCTTTGCTGTGTAGGAGCAACGCAAGGACATGTTGTGAGCCACGACCTTGGGGCAGCCCGTAGCTCTTCTGTAGCCTTTGCTATGCACATCTCTTGCACTTTGATGTTTCAGAGCCTGGCACAGTTCTCTGGCACAAGATCTGGCAATTTTTTGGGTAGGGCATCTCTAGAAAGGTTAAAACCCACCAGCAGAAATGTATTGTGGTCTCACTGCGTTTAATTTTTTTTAAATCCTAGGTGCAAGGGGTTAAGCATTTAAATAACTCGTGTGATTTTTAGACCTGCTGAACGCCAGGCTGCCGTTAGCGTATACGGTCTGAAAGTTCGGGTGTACAGGGGATGTTTTACAGCCAGCTCATCTCTTGATCAGGTATTCTGCTAATGCACACTGACAGATATTTTGTGAAGCAACATTCAGTCTATTTATTGACCCCCTGCCCTCAAATGCATACATACAGCAAAGCGCTCCAGCTTATATTTAATGCTGAAACATTTGTAAGTACTGTATATCCTATGATCTATTGGACTAATGAAAAAGAAGGTTTATCACTGCAGTCCAGTGTAAATCTGTGGATAACCTTACTGTACAGTCAATTTATTCCTTTAACAGGTTTATTCCTTTATCAGGTGTTTGTAGAAGGTTTCACCATAAGTACAGCAGAGACATAATTTGCTGTGGGGCAGATTTATTTGTTTCACAGGGTTATTATTTTAACAGTCTGATAATCACCATGAGTATGTTTCACCATTTGGTATTTCTGTGTGTATATGCAAAAGTGTGTTTATTCATTCCCTGAACAGGTTCATTTCCTTATCAGCTATTCATTTTAAAGAGTTTTATTACATATGCAGAGTGTGTAGGGTACTAGAGTGCAGTAATTTTATTAAGAGATTTATTTAGTGTCAGATACTCATTTAGCTGGGGTTCACTGTAACACAATCATACGCTTTCACCTGGCCAATTTTCTTTGTATCTCGCTGTTTGCTATAAACAACACTTTCCCTGCACTGCAGCCTCCTATTCCTTTTTGTTGCTTTTTAAAAAATTTTTTACAGGGAACTCCCCCACGCTCTGACCCCTTTCATTTATTTTATTCATCGTCTTTTTTTTTTTTTCTGCCTCATTGTCAGGGGTAGGGGGTCTTGTTTGCAGGCTCATCTGAAGTGTGTTTTTTAAAATGAATAGGCTTAAAGGTTCTGCTAAGAGGAGAAGGTTTCAGAAAATGTCTCTTGAATGCCACTTGGGAATTGCTCAAGTCCCAGCACACAGTCAGTGACCGGCTGGAAAAAAGCAGGAGGAGGAAGATGATCCCGAAACAACACTCTGGTTTACTCAGAAACTGTTTGGCTTTGATGTTTTGCTATGATTTAGTAATTTTTATGTTATGTGAATGTTAATTCCAGAAAAGAAGAGGAAAGAAATTGCTCATAAACTGTAGGTGATGTCTGTCTTTAACTTGGCATAAAATGAAGCTCTAAAATAGGGAAAGAAATCCAGCTGCATCACTGAGTCTCATGCTGGGGCAAAATACACTCTTATTCTAATCTTCCTGATGTCCAGGGTTGTTTCAGACTGATTTCATAGGAGACAGGCTTGGTGTCTAGTCCGTGGTTTACTTTCTCTCCCCACGGCTGTCTGTAGGAAAGAGCTGCATAAAAAAAATCTATGAACCTGTTCTGCTCAGTGCTCCGAAATGGCTGGGGGTCACGGAGGAGAGAGAGGGTGACACTGCACATCCCAGGGACCCAGATGCAGATTTTCAGGCATGTAGAATCTTTACTTTGAATTACTTCTGTGAGAGAGAGGTGCTCTGTAGCAATGTGGTTTTCTGGTCCAAAACATATAGGAATCAGTGAAAACGTCTGAGCTCAGTTAGTGCTGGGTCAGGTTCTTAACTGCAGGGGGTACTTCTAGTAACTGGCCAGCTTTAGAAACTAAACTGGAGTTTTCTGCATAACAGCGTAGCTGTCTTCTGAATGCTTATTTGTCTGATTTCTGGAAGAATAGATTATGATGCTCAACTGGACTAAAAAACGCAAAAGCACTTTTGCCTGCAGCAGAATCAGTGAGATAATGTTTAATGTTGAGTTTTCTGAGATCAGTGTAAGATCCTGTGTAATTAAAGAAATCATACGGTTGCCTAGATCTAGAATCCTGAGTCTATATGTAATATCTATTGGAGATAGGAACTTCTGAGAATTTCTGAGCATCTACACAGCCATATTGAGGTTAACAGTGATACTTGGGCCCTTTATTTAGATATTTTCTTGATAGAAACCAGGAGTTTTACTTAGAATGTAGCACTTGACACCTTTCAGATCTTGGATCAAAGTTACATCTATTTTTAAAAGTTCAGCTGTAATTGTCTTCTAAATATTTATGTTGATCTCAATATGCACACTGATTTTTAATTCCCCAGCGCTTTTTAGGGTTTGTGATGTCTCCTAACTTCTTTGCTGCTATTATTTTCCCATCTTACTAGCCATTTAGTCTGAGTGTTGTCTAAGCCAACTTTTCCTTGAATTGCCTGAAACTTTTTCAAGTAGAGAGTAAACTATTGAACATAGCAGTATTTCATTCTAATAGAGGAGCAATATAACTTCAACTGTGTTATCAATACTAGATCAAAACTATTGATGAAAACACAAAAGTAAATCAACATTTGTCTGTAAACAGCATAGTCCATTTACCAGGTGCGATTAATACCATTTAAACATTCAACCAGATCATCACTTAGCACTTGCTGCTTTTTTCTTTACAATCATGTGTCCAGCAGCGTAGTGGGAATGGAAAAATAATCTGCTAAAATCCATTGGCAATGACAGTATTTATTTCCCAGATAGTTAGAGTAGGGAGTCAGTGTTAGAACTGATTAGAATAAAGAACTCCATTTTCACAGAAGTTTTGGGAAGCCTTTTCTATTTTGTGCTGGAAGAAGTAACAGTTCTTCCAACATTTTTGTAAACCAGAGCTATGTTAAAATACCAGACCTGCACTGGAAAGCACTAAGTTTTGTTTTGTTTCATCGCTGAGGTGTTGGAGAATCCATCCTGATCCATGAAACCTTTCTCTTGATAATATCCTTAAAATCAATATTTAACTGCAAAGCATTTTCACTCTGACAAAAATGCTTTTTCAGAAAAAAGAATGTTTAATTGAAAATGTTCTTAACAGCTCTAGTCTGAATGAAACTACCCATCAGTTTACTCTTCACTGACTCATTAGTATGGTATTAAATTTATGACTACAGTGAAAAAAAATCAGCTATGGGTAATTGAACCCCTATTGTAAAGAACCGTGTTAAAATGTACTTAGTTATGCTCAAGGCTAATGTTATTTGTTAAATCTCCTAAAAGGGAATTAGCAGTTGAAGTTTTGTTTTCATAGTGTTAATTATTACTCTTTATGCTGCCATGCAACACCCTTGACTCACCGTGACTTTTCAGCGAGAGTCTGTGTGACACCTTTGCTCCTTATTGGGTAAATAGTATCATTAAGGAGGAGCAGAGGAGGTCAAAAATGGGACAAAGGGGCAAGTGTAACGTTGGGTGATGCACTCTGGGACATGGTGGTGTTGGGTTGATGGTTGGACTTGATGATCTTAAAGGTCGTTTCCAACCTTAATGATCCTGTGATTCTGTGATGGACCCAGAGTCAAGGTTTTCCCATGAGTTGTTTGCTGGCTGCAAAGTGACTGTGATTTTCTCATGAGTGTAAAAGATCCAGCCCAAAGACAGCGTGGATCCAGCTGCTGAGTTTAGTCTGTAAGTCATGCTGTAGAGATTTATGATTTTTATTCCAGGTTGCGTCAGCCCAGCCTTCATAAACTTTCAACTGTTTTCAGCATACGGAGTCAAAGAAAAAGCCCTGCATTACTGGGCATAATGTACATCATCTTACCTGATCCTGGGAATTAAATAGCCATGAGTTTATCCAAGGCTTGAAGGAAAGTTGCCTAGGCATTCCTGGTCCTGTGGGAACAAGCCAAGGCTCCATGGCCAAACCCTTATATTTCTGCTTCTGCTCTTCACACAAGAACTGAAGCAAACCCCACTAATATTGACTGTGAAGAAGTATTCCTTTTACCCAGCAAAACCATCGTGATTTACAGCCAGCTGCTACAGCTGCCCATTCTCTAGGTTTAATGACACCGGAACGTAACTGCCTGCTGTGCGTTGGCTCCATTTCAGGCAGGGACCAGAAAACATTGAGGTTAAGAGAGAAGAAGAGGTCCAAACATCAGCAAAACTCAAAACTCAGTGCAAAAATCCCACTGTATAAAGTGTGAGGTTTTCACTCAGGTTGCATGTTTTACACTGCAAATATATGACATTGCAGTGGTCCATCAGATCCTTTATCCTTATTCAGTATACGAGTATGTGTGTGTGTGTGTGTGAATGCGTATATGTTTGAGGAAAATGACTGCCGAGATTTTTTTCTTCCGGTCCAAGTGCTATTACAGTACAAATAAGAAAGACATTTTTGGTAGCCTCAGCTGTTTTATAAACAGTGAAAGATTGCTCCAAACTGCACCTACTTCAAAACTGTTCTTGCAATACCAAGCAATGGTCCTTGCACAACTTCCCTTGACGGATTATTCAGGTGTCTCTTCCCTGAGAGTTTTGGGAAGAGATAAGCAATGAGATTAAGACCATGTTTGTTTTCAGACTGTGATATTGAGGTTTTATATTCATGTGAGCATGAGTGGTGAATGTTTTTTTCAAGACTTGGCCTCTGCAATGTGGGGCTCAGGGTGCCTTCAACTTTCTCGATACTCAGAATCAAGCCTTTGCATAAGTTTTGTAAAACTTCAGGAAAACTGTAGGGAAGTTTTCTTTCAATAGCTACAGTGAAAACAACAGATCTGTAGATTTTTAAAAGGAAATGAGAGCATCTTGATTTCTGAAGTTATCAAAATATTTGATGCAATCAAAGAAGCTGAAAATAGCCTTATGAAGCAACTAATTTGTTATTATTACATTTATACATATACCATATATGCAATTGTATATAATAATATTATATCAAATGCAATTATTTTATGCATATAGTCAGAGATCCATCTGGCAGAAAGAGTCTGCTAGAATGACAATTTGTGCTTGCTAAATGCCTGAGAATGGCTCAGAGCAGAATCTTTTGTTGAATGAAAGTCTGCTTTGATATTAAGTCTGTTTCAACAGCTGAATCAAGCAGGAGCTTTGTAATTCCTTGTGATTTACAGTATCAGTTTAAAACTGAAATGTTATTTGATCAGATTTGAGGATGTTAACTTCCACCTTCTATAGCACTTTATCTGCATCTGACCATGTCCTGCTGAATAACAATTCACTAAAGAACCTGTATCAACCTGAAGTCATTTAAAAAGAAGAATTATGCAAATGATCTCTCTTTATTTGGCTGTGCAGTGAGAGATCTTTCAAAGAAAAGAATAAGATGTAATTTCAACACACTTAGAAGTGGTGCTTCCAGGGGAAAAGGAAATCTTTGAAGAAGCAATTTGTAGGCAGAGGTATTGTGCTAGAATGTGTAAATTGATGATTATTTACTAGTAAGCCTGTGAAGGAGAGAGACACATGCCACCTTTTATCAACGGGTAGCTGCTGCACTAGAAGCAGAAATCATGATGGTTTTTTACAGTGTCTATTTTCACTTTCATGGCTTGCCAAGGCTGTAATGCTGATCTCGCCATTTAAATTGCAAAACTAGAAGAAATCATTTAACGTGGCAGTTTTCTGCTCTGCAGAAGCTTGCATGTCTGGGATGGCATTGCTCCGTAATACAGATTATATTTTTGAATGTCTCTCCAGATTATGAAGTATTGTCAGCAAAGCTTGCTATTTGCACCCGGCTGAAGGCTGGAAGGAGCTTTTAAGATGTGTGCAGAGAGGAAAATCGGTGCTTTGCACTTTTTCATGGGAAGGAGCACTGCTGAGCTCCTTATCTTTGAGGAGAGGTTCCAGTACTGAACTGCAGTCGTGTTCCCCTTTGCTCATCTTCCTCTGCCCCCTTGAGTCTTGTATCTGCCTTTGCTCCTCCACAGGAGGAATCCCCCCAAGTGAAAGAAGGCATTGAACCCATCTCCTGCCTTGTGGGTATGTTTCCTATAGCTCTGGATGAGGTTGGAGGTTAGACATCTGTGCTCTTCTGCTCGGAAAAGAGCAGTTGTAAACAGGTCAATCAAGTACATAACCTATACCTATATATATGTATGTAAAATAAGCTATAACCTTATAATAAAGTGCAACAAGAAGCATCTAAATGAAAACACCCTCTTGAAAATGTAGGGGTGAAATCGTATGTTGACAGGTCTTGCAAGGGCTCTCTCTCTAGATGCTGGATCTCCAGAGAGGACCGGCAGTTATCTCAGATGCTACGCTTGAGAATGAAATGGCCATGGCTATTTGATCAGATTTGAGGATGTTAACAGTGGCCATAGAAA
Organism: Gavia stellata; assembly: GCF_030936135.1. NCBI lineage: Eukaryota > Metazoa > Chordata > Aves > Gaviiformes > Gaviidae > Gavia > Gavia stellata. The sequence continues at coordinate 8,227,073 of NC_082598.1, forward strand.
GAGAACTTGTAAACATCAGTAAGTTGCCAGTGGCCAAGGACAGGCCCTTCCTGCTGGCTGCATCTTGTTTATGGCAGCAAAAAAGGGTGCTCTTGCTCACAGCTATGGCATCCCTAGGGTTGGCAAGCCTGAAGGGCAGTTACGTGGTACAGGAGAGCTCCCCATAGAAAGAAAAAGTTCACTCAGAAAATTAGTCAATATTTTTAGGGCAGGGAATGAAATTTCTCCTTATCCCTTGTGCCACTTGCCAGCTCAGCATGTAATTGTATGCTGAGAGCTCAAGTGTTTGTATGCATCAGCTGGGCTGTAGAAGCAATCCTCATTTTGGACTTATAACACCAAAACATCTGTCCAGGCACAAGAGCCCTGATGTCTCTTACAACAGACAGTACAAATATGATGAGAAGCCTTTGAAACCTTTTCCATTCCTATCCAGGGAGGAGAAGAACGTGTTGCAAGAAGTAATGAATCAACATACTTCAACACTTCTTGATATATTTTTTCTTTAAGGGCTTATTAGACTTTTTCTGGATTTGCCCTGAAAATCTAAGTAAAACATAAGATCCAAATAATCACCAGTGCAAGAGACCCTTTCTGCTGTTTTATCTGTGAGAAAAATGCTTTCTTCATGCCAGTCCTCTGATGTACGCGTTGCTGTAGATATGCCACTGTTTAAAGAATGGTCTGTTTACTGTTTGGATAGCTTCAAAGAGAGAGCTTTTTTCCCCCTGGAACAAAGCTCTTCCTTAGCAAGATAAGTACAAAGTGTTTAATAGTGCCTCTCTCTTTCACTCTCAAGATTTCTCTTTCTCTTTTTTCCTTTATCTCTGCCTACTCATATGTATTTTAAAGGGGACCTGATACGCTGGTGTCATACGTTCACACCAGCTTAACAAATGATGCTGCTTCCATGTAATTAATGCAAAAACACTGATACCATTAGGTCAGATGGACCAAGCGCTATCTGAGTTACTGCAAATGTCCCCAGCACAAGCTCTCTCTTCCTGAAGGCAGAGAAGGGATGTGAACCATCTCTGTGCTTTTGTCCCACTGGGACCTGCCTTCGTGGGCTGTGCAAGTTGGAGAAGCCAGAGGAGGGGAAAGGATTGAGGGTTTTCTGCTGGGCTGAGTGTGCCAGACTGGGAGAGGCATGTATACACTAGCCCTAAAGTACCTGGCAGTGGCTTGAATATGAGTGCAGAAAAAGCTCCACAGGACACAGATGTAATGCTTTTGAGCTGCTACTTCCAGACATGTTATTAATACAACATACCTGAAATGATACTTACTGCAAATTGCCACCGCTCTGTCTACAACGCTGCCTTGTAAAAGCAAAGCATGTGTTTCATGGTACGGGCTGGAAGAAGATGGGGGCACGCGATTGCTTCTTGCTTTGGGAGATTGTGAGTCTTGTCCTGGCACCTGTGGTCTCAGTTCTGCACCTGTGATGATTGCATGGGTACCTTGCTTGCTTCTCCTTTCCCTGTTCTTCACGCATCACCTTCCCACTCTGTACCTGTCTGCGCTGGGCTCTGTGCTTCACAGGGAGGGGACTTGGCCTTTGGTCTCATATCTTCAAACTTGCAGCATCATAAAAAGTGTATTTTTTTGCTTTTCTTTATTCTGGTTTCAGCTGAATCAGTCACCCTTATCTCCGGTGCAGGACTGAGTCTTACTGGCTTTCTGGACCAACTCTGGAGCCTTTCTTGTGAACTAATGTTGCGTTTGCCATCTTCCCTTCCCTTGGCACCAACTTTGATTTAAATGATAGACTTTGTGCCACTTGAGGTCACCCTGCAATTTCATATTTGAATTCCCTCTTGGGTAAATTCAATGGGTCCTAGAATCATGTACCATTTCATTTTATTTATTTACCGAAACCTAGAGCCCCTTGTGTTGTGGACACCAGTGCAAAGAATTAATTTAATTCCACTCCTCTGGACTTATCTTCTGGGAATGCTTCTTTTCCATCTCACTCCTATACCAGCCCCAACATCTCCCTGGCATGGTTCCTCCCTTTGACATGAAACAAAAGTTTTTGCTACTAATGTTAGTGTCTTTAAGAATGTGCTTTTCAAAACCATTTTTCACTTGTCTAAATACAGTTTTACTTTATCTTGCCGATTTTCACTATTTCCCTTAGTTGAAGATTATTTTCACTTTTAAAGAACGTCTTGTTATTTTTAATGGTTTCTCTTCCTCTGCTCTTTAACCATCCTAGCTTATTTTTGGTACCTTTAAAGTCTTACTGGTTGGCTTGCACATTTACGTGAGTCTCCAGAGCTGTCTTTAAATATTTAGTATGCTGTCAGGATTTTGCCTTCAGGTATTACAGTAAAAAGTTCCCTGTACATTGATCAGATCGTATATTCTGTGGCAGACTTTTTGCTTTTGCTGTCTGGCTGACATAAGCTAACCAAATCAATCTTAACATGACCAGGTCATTCCAGGAAAATTACGTCTGCATAGGAAATGCAGTAAAGTTAAGATTTTCTTGCAGTGAGCTAATTTTTAGTAATACTCGTGTACATCTGGAGCCATATTTGGCCCATCAGGAGGGGACCAACCCTCTATATGGCTTTACTAGACTTGGGCAAATGGCGATATGAACGTGTGTCAACGTGACCCTTTCTTCATCTAGTTGTGACCCAAGATTGAGGGTCCTGTACACAAAGTGTGCTAAAATCCAGCAGTAATTTAATACTGACCTTTCTGAGATTTGCAATGAGCAAAGAGAATGGATTGTGTGGAGTGACTTCTACTTTTCCAAGCTCATTGGCATTGAGAGATACCTTTGAATTAGACCATGTCTGCAAACGCCCAGAAGAACTTAGGCAAATTCTTGCGAACATGTGTATTCCCTAAGGTGGGCATTATAATATGGCACCAGCTGATCTGGGTCTGTATTACACATATTATTTACTGTCAGTTTTAGATACTTGAAAAATCACTAGCCTAAAAAAAAAATCACATTTTTTTGCTGTTATTGTTTCAATAAAGATAGGAAAATAAACAGAAAATTCTACCTAATGAGTTAATATCAAAATGTCACCAGCCTGAGATGATTTCATGTGTTCATAGTGTCAAGGTATTTAAATGTAAATGTCTGTTGTATCTCCAGGTATTTATAAATTGAGACATTTTGATAAAATTGTGGAATACAAATTTTGTAGAATTTCAGAAGTTAAAGTGTTTAGCATTCTCCCCAAAAACTTTGCTCACGATTGAAAGGGATGTTATATACTTTTCTTTTAATGCAACTTTAATTTCTGTTCTTAAGTCTTGTATCTGCAGTGACTGTTTCATTTAAAGTCTTAACCTTCATATGAAGACTAGTATTGTCCCTGGTCTCTTTTCGTTAGTTTTTAATGCTTTGCATTTTTTTTTCTATGGGATGCAATTTCATTTTTATGTTATTCTTTTTACAAGGTTTTATAGTGATTGATTTTTTTTTTTCCCCTTTTTTTCTGGGGGCAAAATTCTTCTCTTTGATCAGCACTGCAGATCTATTAACAGCAGTGCAAAGCTCTATGGCATGTTTCACAATCCACATGGGCCCTTGCCATTGGGTTTTCTCTTGAAATAAATGTAGGAGGAACTCGGGGCTGCACTCCTAGCCTAGTGGCAGACAGTTGAACTCATCAGCTGTTAATAACGCAGTGACGTTTCTCTGTACAGGATCGAGCCACAGACTACACCTGAGTGTACCCATCAGTGCATAGTCTGGAGTGGAGAAGGGATTCCTGTCCTGGTTCTTCTTTCCTTTCCATCCTCTTCAGATCCTTTTGGATTTTTGGTTTGTCTTTCTTTTTCCATTTATTCTGATGTCTACTTGTGTCTCCGCCTTCTGCTTAGCAGTGATACCATGTCAGTAAAGAGCCCCTCAGCTGAAAGTGAGGAACTTGCCTTTCTCTTCTTTTGTACATCATCTTCAGTTGTTGATTGCACTGGGAGGTGCAATACAAACCATGGTCATTGTAGAGTAGTCAGTTGTTTACAATATTCTTGAGACTTGAAAACAGAAAGTCCTTTTGCTTATGGACTGTAGCTTCAAAACTGATTGAGCTGTAAAGTGACTGTGAACAATTGCCTTTGAACTGAATTTCAGATTTAAGGGTAGCAACTCAAGCCTTGAAAATATGCCCAGCTAAGACAGAATCCAGAGAGACTGCTGTATTATGGAAATTTTATGTTCAGGTTTAATTAGAATACATTAAAAGATGTCATAAGCAAACGAATCAATGTGAAAGGATCTTTTTGTAGGCATTGGGGTGATTTCAGAGAGTGTTGAAAGTAATTCTCTGGGGTGGTCTAAAATTGATTGAACTACTCCACATGAGTTTAGCCTAGTTTGCGGTTTGGGCTAAAGCCTGCTGGTTTCTTGCTCCCATCTTCTGAGGTTCTCTTACTATTCCTGGCTGGAATGTCTACAAAATGTCTGCATATATATAGTACTAACAAGATAACATCATTATGCTTTTATATATTTTTTATATTAGATGTTTTTAGGTTACTAACATTTGTTTTATCTTACAGATATGAAATTGCACATCTATAACTTGCTATTGTACTGAATAGATTAGATATCAAACAGGTATTGTAAATGAAGTAGGTTTTGATTATAACTGTATAAATGAATTGAGTATCAAGAAAGAGATCTACAGAAATATTTCTCAAAAAGAAAGAAGACTCTGCATAGCTTATAAACACATGATTTTTTTCATTGTAGTTTAGATAACTAATCTAAATGTGACTTAAATACAGTAATTTTCCATTAAACCAACTGAACATGAAGCACACCAGAATGAATTGTTGATGTTACTCAAATTCAGGGTGTTTCCTTAAGTCTTGCTGGCACTGAGATACTTATTTCTGTGAATCTTTAATGTGCTTCTGGATGCTGCCACTTGGCCAGGGTATGAACTGCAGAATTGGAAGAATTAAAAGTGATGAGGTGCACAGGGAGATGTTACAGTTAAGCTCTCTAATGGGACCTATAATGGGCTCACATTATTTGTCTTAGCACTAGCTGGGAGCCTTTGACCAAAGTACTTATGAATTATATTCAGCATGTTTTGTTCGCTCCTGAAATGAAACATGAAGAGCAGAATACTTGTGGATGAAGGATCACGCAGAGCTCTGATAAAGACCGATTCCTATCTAATTTTCCCACCTTTCTTGACCAGTTCTTATCAAGCTTTATTGGGGCAGGGTTCACATCTTAGGAAAGATAGATGGTTATGCCATGACATTCAGCTTTTCCCTTTGGGTACATATGTGTACATGTACATATTTAAACTTAGTTTAATAGGGGTAAATACTTTTTATTGCATAATGAAATAAATAGTTGTGGAAACCTTACAATGTTTGATAACAGTATTCTGTTTAAACATCTGTATTTAATACTGAATAAAAGAGAAACAAGGTGAGGATTCTTACTTTTGTCAAGTAAGAATGCAGATGAGGTGTAGATCAGAAATACCATCATGCTGTATTTTTTTCTGTTGAAATCTGCTCAGTAGTCTGATTATTTTAATTTAATAAATTAAAACAATTTAATCTATTTCGGGTTGAGAATTTCTGCTAATTCTTACCTGCATTATTGCTGCTACTGGGCCAAAGTTCTCTTGTCTTTCATTTACTCCAAGTTTAAACTGAGAAACATGCAAAGCATTTGAGGTAGCTCCTGGAAAGTTATAAGCCAAAAAAGTGCCTTTAATGTGAAAGAGGTGTTTTGAACATGGCGGGGGGGTGGTGGTGGTGTGAGCACTTGCATGACTGCACAAGGGCAGGGAGACTTGCAGGGTAGGAGCCTGTCCCTGTATGCTGCAAAGAGAAGAGCAGAGGGAACAAGGGTTCTAGGTGCACTTGGCAACTTCCAGATGGAGAATTTTCTTATTTTTTTATTACTCCATCTTTGTTTCATGGAAAACTGCAGGAGTGGTAGGAGGCTTGCTCTCAGTGATTTCAGGAACAAGGGCAAAACCTCTGTGCATGTAGATTTACCATATGTCTCTCGTTTCTAGTTTCAGACTGGAAATGAGTGCCCATTCCTTCTAACTGAGTAAATCACATTGCCTCTTCATGTCTGCATGGTGCCACTCATCCTTCATCACGTGTGAGGAACTAGTTGCCTGTGAGATCAGGATTAGGAGATCTGACGCTTCCTGGTTGCATTGGCTTGTGCAGGATAAGTACAACTGTACCTGGGAATTCGCATCCTTTCCTAAATAACCATCAGAATAATTTGTGTTGTTGTCTTCCTAGTCATCCTTTCTCCTGGAAACAATCTGCTGAACATGTCTGCAGATCATCAGACTTCATTCTCCTTTCTGTGTCTCACAGAAGCCATGGTGAGCACCAGGCTACGTGTTAAAGGGTGCATGTTGTCATGTCCTGCAGACTTGGCCCAGCGAAGGTTTCAAACCTTGGATTAGTCAAACCAAAACCACAAACTGGCATGACACGACAGAGCCACTCATTTCTTGCGTGTGTTTCAGGCCACTTGGAAGTCTGGGCAAGAAGGCAGTAGAAGGTTGTAAGGTATCTTGGATGCAGGGAACTGAGGAAGTGAGGGGTTGCAAATAAAACAGATAACTATTGTCACTGAATCTATTTCTGTTCCCTCAGTGCCTTTCTTGAAACAGATAAAACCTCTTCAGTTAGGGTCTAGGACAGCTTGATTCACTGAGCCTTTTTGCTGGTGTACCTTCATGCATTCATTTGGGTGTGATGCATTCGGATTACAATGCTTGGAAGAAGTTTGTTTGCTCTCAAATGCAATTATGTTTTATATTATTTAGAGATGCTCATCTCTGATATATCACAGCAGATTGCCATGCAAAGTGCCAGCACCCCCTGCATTCTGCTGCTCGCTTGCTGAAAAAAGAATGCAATAAGCTTATCTTGCACAAACTGCCAACAGGTGCTTGCAAGCCAAGGCTTTTGCTTTTACACGGGTTAATATTTCTGTTATGCTAATTGTTCCTATTCATTCCTTACTAAGTCTTTCTAAGTAAGCAGACATAATTGGACACAATTTAGAGCATTACAACACAACAAAGAAAATGTCCTTTAGGTTAAAAAGGTTAGGACATTAGTATCAATGCTTTTATTTGAGTAATAAAATACAACAAGATGTGCAGTTATTTTGGAATAGCAGCAATCTCAGGGAACATGGTGAGTTATTAGGCCTTTTTTGCATGCTTTCTCACCTTACTGATTCAGGTAATGATGAAACACGGGTGGCATTTCTGCACTTTATACCAATTATAGCAGAGATTTTAAAACAATAATAGTAATGGTGGCATAGGCTCACTGGCTTTATTCTTACTGAGTTTTCCACTCAGTAAACCATACGCACATGCCTATGCACAAATATATAAGTGTGTGTGTACACGTGTATATGTATATATATGTATATGCATACATATGTATGTAGCTATAAAAGAAGGCCTGCATTCATTCTTCTCTGATACTATTAAAGTTGGAAAGATTCATGATGTACTAATAAATGCTTTTATTAATGAGTGAAAGCAAAATTCTGATACCTTTATTAGCACAACATCTTTGTCAAAACGTGTAAGTGCATCATAGAATAACATGCTCTCAGGCATAACAGTCTAAAGTCCCAAGAAGTTGATTCTGTCACATGCTAAACATGCTGACTCCAATCCAGTAATGCATTTGAGCCAATGCTGGACCTCAAGGCTCGCAGGACCACTTGTGGCCTCACAGGTCAGTGCTTTGATGAAGTGGGGACAAGAGGGTCAGCATGTTGCAGAGCTGAGCCTTCACTGAAATAGGACTGAGTAGGAAATAGGACACACTAAATAGGACTGAATGCAGAAGTGCTCTTGTGAGTAAGATGCTGAGGTAGGACAGCAGATTTTAGGTATGAATACATTTAATTTGCAGTGCATCTATGTAGTGGGGTGCATGTGTCTCTGGTGGGTTAGTTCACTGCATATCAAGCCCAAAGAGAGTGGTGAAGCATTGGAACAGGCTGCCCGGGGAGGTGGTGGAGTCACCATCACTGGAGGTGTTCAAAAAATGTGTAGACGTGGCACTGCGGGACATGGTTTAGTGGGCATGGTGGTGTTGGGTTGATGGTTGGACTTGATGATCTTAAAGATCTTTTCCAGCCTTAATGACTCTGTGATTCTGTGTGATAGTGCCACCATACCTTCACTACCTCTGTTGCACAGTCTAGGTGCATTAGCGGTTTATTATTGCTAGTATGTAGGAGTGGCATCTGCTGACTACAGTCTAAACACATGCCCTAGGTGTGGCTTCCAGCTGTATTTGGGGTGGCCTGCGGGCTGAGCTGGCTACTCCTTGTGATGCTTCAGTTCTCCTGCAGTAATGGGGGCACCAACAAAGGCAGAGGGGGACCGTGTTGCTTAGGAAGTGCTTGGATGTTTTAGTGATGGATGTCAAAGCAATACTGTATTTGAAGTGTTAGATTCTTAAGTACATATGTTGGCTAATGTGCTAGAATGTGTCACAATGTATTTAATTTTTTTTGAGATTTTAATTTAATAAAAATATTAAAATCTCAGTGACAGAGATAAGTTTGCTTTTAAAAGGTAGTAACAGAAGAGCCCCAAGCAACAGAAGAGCCCCAGAGCTATTCTTTTTGCTTACAGCATGTAATTCAACAAGGATTAATGGGAGCTTGCCCACATTTGCTTTTCTTGTATTAAATGTGATAGATTTTTGATATTTTTAATGTTTTAATTTATAGGCAGGGTACATTTGATAATATTTCCCTCCTTCTTTACAGAAAACAGTTTCTCAGTGAATACCTAGGCTAGTTTCAGGTTGATTCCCCAAATATTGTTCCCCCTTGGAGGAGCTGTATTCTGCCAGATTCCACTTTAGGCCATGCTCACTGCTGGTATTATAGTTTCAAAGATGAAACACGGTCTTCTTGATTTGAGATAGATGACACAGGGATTGCCCAACTGTCATGCTCTAGAGAGAATGGAATTTGCTACCGTCAGTTACCAAAGACATATTTATGAAAAACAAAGTAAGCAGGGGTAGGATTTTAAAACTAGTTTTATTTTTTAAAACTAAATACAAAGTTTGATTGCCATTTAAAAATATTAAACCATTTTTAAAGTATTTGGGGCATTCTATATTTACATGTTTTCCAGGGAAAGTAATTTTGCATTTAAAAAGCCTTAATTTTAACACACAAACAGTGAGAAGTAATTGATTGCTGCCTTGTTTTTGTAAAAGAGCAAGGAACTCTCTTGCTTAACTATGCTTTTTACTGTTTATAAACCATTGAAAGAAAACTCACCAGATTTTTTTAAATGCAGATGTTTTAAAAGTATAAGAAAATTAACCCTTGCAGTTGTTAGTTTTGCTAACAGTGACCTAGTAATTCCAATCTAGATGACAAATGAGCCCAGATGATCCATGTACCAGATCAGAAACTGCATCAACCAATTCCACCTTGCAAAACTCCCAGCACCATTTCTTGGGGCAGGACTTTACCTGACGACTGCTAAAGGGAGAGCTGATTCTCCCTCACCAGCCCTGGCTGCGTGTAGCACATCCCTCTTTCCTTTATCATCTAACTCTGTTCTTTTGTCTTCCCTTTTAGAGAGGGCTTGTGATTCAGGGATAGTGAGTCACTTGGTTTAGGGCTTAACATGAAGACTTTCATATACCAGAGGTTACTGAAGCATTTATCTTTTAAGAAATAGCATACATACACAGAATTGCAGTGTATCTGTTTTGCAAACAGCTCTGAGAAATATATAGGTTATTCTTGGGGCTTTCCAAACTTAATAATGTCTTTTTCTTGTCTGTCTCACTTATATGAGCTATTCTGCTGTACCATCATATATTTCTTGTTTTGAAGTTTGGGGAGATATATTTTTTGTTTCACTGTATTGTATCAAGAATATTTTTTTTAAGAGAATTGATTAAATTTAACAAGAACTAGAAGATATTCGAAAACAGAGCATTCTTAAAATCTGGGACATTCTTTGAAGGCTTTACAGAATATAAAAATATCAGGAAACAAATTCTGCTAGATGACAAAACATGATCTTATTCTCTGTCAAGGATAATGATAGAACTGCAATCTTGGACAGATTTGATATACTTTGAAGAGCAAAGACTGTTATCAGTAGGAATTCAAGATAAAGTTTACTGTAGAAAAACCCTACTGACAAACTTAGCAAATATCAGCACTTCCTATGCCAAAATATATAAAATGAGGTGGTAAAGCAGGCAGCAGAAGGCTAACATTAAAGGATGGTGAAATGGAACAGCTCCTGTTCAACCCCTAAAAATAAGAGCATTCATAGGGTTTATTGGAGAAAAAGTAGATCTCATTTCCATACAGATGAGATAAAAAGGAAAGCTACATTCTATAAATCCCTTGGTCTTATGTCTACAAAGTTTAGCCAAGGGACCAAGTCAATCTTTTGAAAAATACTAGATTTTCTTTAAACCACCGAAAAAACCCCAACCTCAGGCATCCTTTTGATCAAAATTCTCCACAGTAGATTACCTCCAAGTGATAAATGAACTACCGGAGAAGATGAATGAATGGCGTGAACCCCTGTATATACTATTCACTAACTGTGGGAAAGATCTTAATTCAGCTGAAAGGAACTCTGTCTTGGAGCCCTGTCAAACTAAAGAGGCAGAGCATGGATGATTACATTCAGCATCTGAGAAACTTCAGTGTAATTGAATCAACTATGTTACATTTAACTGCAGAAAAGATCAAAAGAGAAAGCGAGAGGTGCAAGGTGAAGGGACCTCTTTTGCACCCTTGATGGCTAGACCAGAGCGGGAAATGGACTGTACTTTAACGGAGAGGGTGAGGAGGTGGGGATTATTTAGAGAAACGTTGGGGAATAGGCAGTGGAGGTGAATTGGCAGAGAAGCGGCTGTTGAAGTTGGCACAATCAGAAAACCAATCAAATAAAAAAATCCAGAGGCTGACCACAAGAAACATGTGTCAGGACTGAAAACTGCTTTGAACGTAGACCTGACTGAGCAGACACCCTCAACCAGAGCAGGAAAATGCTTTGTTATAAGTACAGAATTGTAGCTGTGCTGACTTACTAAGAAAAAAATTTTCATGCTGTAGCATGCACTGTACTCCCATTGAATTGAATAGTCATTTTACTCAATAATTTTACCAGGATATGAGTGTCAAGCACAGAATTATCTTCCTTATAAAGCAATTGGCACACGCATGGTGGAAATCTGAGAGTTGGAGCCAAAACTGTTAAGCTTGAGCTCAGTTTTCACGTGGGAGGGCTTCCTTTGGCCAGGACCCTCTGCGATGCCTGATTCCTCCTTGCTGTCCCTGCTCCTCTTCTCCCCAGCAGCCAGAGGGAGGTTCAGGTATGTAGACCTCCTCCAGCCTTGGGAAAAGCCATGGTCTGGGCGGGTTTATCATGGCAATTTATCATGGAAGGTAAAGAGGAGAAAGTAAAGAAGGTGTTTGTCCATAGACCTGTTCTTGCAGCTTCCCTTTCCTATGGATGCTGCAGAGAACTGAGGTGTGCGTGCACACCGTTTTTTTTATAATCATGTAGCATATTTCTAGTGATAAAGGGTAAACATTTAGCAGTTACTAGCTAGCCCAGTTATGCTACAACTAGTAGATAATATCTGTGTCTCCTGAATTTCCTTTCTGCTATTAGAATCTGTTCTTTCAAATAGCAAACTGCCTATCACTTACTAATCTGGCCATTGTGTAACTAATACAATAAATATGTCTCCTGTAAAGTGCAGTGAAGTAATGAGCAATTTAATGAGTTAAGCAAAGAAAGATAGAAAGTGAAAATAAGAAACCATGGAAACTAGCTCACTAATCCTAGCAGAGTGCCAGCAGACTAATGAAGACAGACGGAGAGTGAAAATGAGAATAAAAAGGAGAAACAGCTCACTGAAGGCAGAGATACAAGATATCTGTGTCTTTAAAAGATTTCTGTGTTTGCTCTTTGCACTAAGGCAACATTTCCCTTTTCCACAATTGCCAGAGAATGGTTTTCTGTCAAGGAGAGTGAGTCAAAAACACTGTTTGCAACCAGATCCTTTTACTGGCCTTTGATTTCCTGGTCTCCTATGCCAAATTGTACAGTTCGTTGGAAATTCCAAGTAGATGGTACTATTTGGAGATGTTAATTAGCTGACCCCTCTTTCCTTCCTTCCTTTCTTCTCCCAGATTAAGTAGTGATGAGTCAGCATCGAAACTCCGTGTCCTGTACGCTCTCAGCTGTGCTGGAAAGTCTGCTGCCTTTCCTGGGTTGGTTAAAAAATCGGGTTCAGGGGAGGCTGCTTCTTGCCTGGGGTCCGCTACAATCCCAGAGGCACTGCTGGACAAATTGGGGTCTAAATCTGACCTAAGATCTCATGTAACTAATGGAGAGATATAGGAGCTCCCCAAAGGCCTTTATTAGGATTAAATGAATTGTTCTTTAGAGTGCCTTTCTCTCTAAAAAGAGGTGAAGAGTGTAGACTTGGTGCCTAAAAGCTAGGGCAGATGAATCTTGAGTCCAAATCTCAGGGATAACCATGGAGGGAGGGTGGAGGAATCCTCAGTTGTTAAATTTAGTCCCGGAAGATCAGATCGGTTTTGGGACGCAGCCTGGATGTATCCTTCCCCTTGGGCACTGCTATGGCATGTGGGCAACCTGCGCTGTCCTCATCTGGTGGCCTCCTCGTAGGTGGTAACAGAGCACCGTCACAGCCTGCTGCAGGGTCAGGCTTTGAGTCATTGGGTGGCTTTTGTAGAAATTACTCTCGGATTACTCTGGTGGTTAAAATGGGACTGGAGCAAAGGTTTTTGTGAAGTAAAACTGCTTCTTGCTATTCAAAGGCAAGCTGGGATGTAGTTTCCCGTGGGTGATGGGCAAGTCCATGAGGGAATAGATTTTAATCCCATCTCAAGAAACATAAATTCTAAGACTGAGGACTAGGGAAAATTGTAGGTTTGACGTGCTTTCTTGTTAGCGATTTATTGGAAAGGTGTTGTTCTCCATTTTGTGATTGTGTTTTAAATTTTTGTATGCAGATTTCACATGTCTCTCTTCCTGCCCTGGTTTTACAGCAGTGAAATGTAGGAAGACAATCAAAGTCCCTCCATTCTTCTTCATGCTTGGCTGTATGCAATCACATACTTTAAAAACCTTTAATGAAAGTTTTAGCTACTTAAGAATTTGACCAAGAATCTTGGATTAATCCTGTAATTTCTGCTGCAAGGAGAAAATTACAATGGGCACTGATGATGTATCAGAGCTCAGGCAATGGTATATTCATGACTGCATTCCAGTCATTTTGTCTGACTTAACAGTCAGCATTACTGTACATCCAAAATCACAACATTCACCATCTGCCTGATGCTACTTCAGGAAGAAGAACACTTTTCTCAAAAGGTATTTAAAACCCCAAACTGAGTTGTAGTATCTCCCTCATTCTTCTAGGCTAAAAGTCATCTTTTTTTTTTCCTGGTACAAAACATAAAATATACTGGAGAGACAACCTCCGTAGGCGCTGAATTAAACTTGAAGCTAAGTGCAGACCCCCATAGCCGTGGTCTCCACTGGGTTCGCTGTGACCAGATCCTAATCCAGCGTGTGCTGTGCACCCAGTTTACCTGGTGCTGGAATTGGACTGTCCTCACGTCCCTTCTCTTAGAGACTGTAACTCCACAACCCCAGTGTTTCACAACATAACTTCTGCCTTTAATAATACCTTGGAGCAAACAGGACACACGCCTGTTTTCAAGATGTTCAGGCACATCTTGAGAACGTGTCAGGTAAATGAGGCTGTTTATGAGAGATCTGTTAGAGCCAGTTCAATAGTATGTAATTTAAGACTATGTTTTAGACTAAGGGTGGGGACTCTCATGTAGTGGGTTAATACATACATGACCTTTAGCACATCCTGACCTTCCGCAGCCTGAGATAATGTTCCATAACAAATTTATTGTGTCGGGGAGATGATTTGTCAGCCAGCAGAAGTAACTAGTAAGAACAAAAGGGAGTAGGGACTGAGAGGAGTCTGCCAGTCGGGAATGCTCTTTTATTTATTCTCCGCATTGAGATTGTAATCCTTTATGTGCAATGTCTGAATCCCCACCTATCCTGGGACTGAGCGCTAATGGATACTTCTTGCTTTACTTACCTCCTGCCTGGCCTTGCAGTTTGTCAATGGTTGTCCCTTTACACTACAAGCTGGTGAGAGCACAGACCCTTGTGTGCTTGGCTCTGACCAGCTGCTGCTCAACAGCAGCTATATTTACAATGCTATGTAAGTTAATAGGTAATAATTCATCCATAAAACAAATTCTCCCTGGTCAGAAGCTTGGCAAGCAATGTGCAGCTTCAGAGAATTTTTGCACAAGAAATTCTTCATAAATGAAGATATGTATATCCATTCTGATCACAAACTCTTGCGAGAGGAGAGTGAGAGTATTTGAGGTTTTAAGTCACTTTATTGCACTGTATTTATTTTGTCTGTCTTAAAACATCTAACAAGGAGAAGCTTTTTACAACCAATATCCTGTATATTTTTAAACAGAACTGGGGCTTTTACCAGAGCAGGGAATATGCCTAAAGGAAGAATTTCCAGTGAATGTTTACTTGACTAAAAGTGGCATTGTCAATGGTTATATTTCCTTTTTTCAATTGCTTTGTGAATGTTTAGAGACCTCACCTTTTATGTATTATCTAAACATATTAGAAATTTTATGGAAAATGACCTTTGCTTCAGAACTTGCAACCATCCGTGGAAGCACAAACTATGAAACACAAGCATGCTGATGTGGTCTTGTGCGTTTAATGAAACTATCACACCAGTCTGCGCTGGACTTTTGAATATGAAAACTTCCAACAATTAGCCACAGATAATCTGCATTACTAATACAGCAAATGGGCATTGTGTTGTGTGGTGTGGGTGGTTTTTTGTGTGGTGGTTTTTGTGTGTGGTGGGTGTGTGGGGTTTTTTGTGATTTTTTTTTTTTTTTTTTTTTTTTTGGTAATGGTTGGACTTGATGATCTTACAGGTCTTTTCCAACCTTAGTGATTCTGTGAAATAGAACTATCAGCAACAAATGTGGTAGAGCAAGCAATGATGAGGTTTTGGGGTGCTGTGCTGTTTTCTTTTCTTTTCCTTCCTTTTTCCCTTACCGCATTTTCTTTTATCTTGGTGAAATGGGAAAGAAAACATGTAAAAGAGAAAGAGAAGCTGATGCAATAATATTTACTGATACAACATCTATTGGTTTTGGAAGTTGCATCAGATAATTTTTGCTAAGTGTTTCTACATATGATCATTGAGATTTTATTGAAAAGGACTCTAAAAATACTTTGTTATAAATATTTCACCATCTATTAACAGAACAACTTTTTCATTTTTTTCCTCATGGGATCTAGACCCTCATGGTTATATCAGCTACTACGAACACCTCACTTTTACACAGCTCTTTGCATCACATTTAAAACATTGTAGAAATGACACAGAATTAATTGCCTCCCTTAATTCTCTTGCAAAGGACAACAGTATTATTTTAAGGTTCAAGTTCACCTATACTTTTATGAAGTTAACTCTGAAATTATATGTCTGCAAATATAATGCTGCTTTTACTGAGTAATACTGCTACTGAGCACATTAATAAATTATTGCTGCCTCCTATGATTACAGTAAAATATTTTAAAATGAAATCCAAAGATGCAATTAAATTAATGGACTCAAGGAGAAATATAAAGCTGTAGGATGTAACAGTGTAAAAGACTATCTCATGGTACTGTGAGCCTTTTGAGTATCAAATGGATTTTCATTATCAAGAGATCTGAATTCTTTTAGATCCCACATTGACATTAAAGGCAGGATACCATGAAAGTAATGCTTAATATTAAGATACATATATACTCCAAAGGTAAGAGAAGATTCTCATTCTTGGACAAGCGTTTCAAGCTCAGAGAGCTCACCCCTGTTTTTCAGAGCAATCTTCTCTCCTAGTCCCATTTTATGAAGTTCACCTGCTGATCCCCTCTTTCCAGAGTCTTCAGGGAAGCATCAGAAGAGACTTTGCGAGTTGCTGTGAACTGGTATGAATAATTCTTGTTCCTGGAATTAATTTTCTTATAACATAGAGCTTTTGGGAACAACGGACCAAAAATAGGTCTAATGGGGTTACATTGTATTGCTGTATTTCGGTTTAGGTGTTCAGACACAAAGGCAGAAGAATCTTCTTGAGTAACAGCACTACTGGGAGTCCTTCCTTCGAGTATCTTCCCTTGAAGGAAACTCGATTTTTGATATTGCTTGCAGTAGGAATAGTTTATTGCATTAAGGATATGAGCCTAAATAAAGGGGAGCAAAGAATGCTTTATATTTTTATTTTCATTGGTGCAAGTCCATGTATTTGAAGGGCTGAGAATTTAGTAGAGGAAGGATAGTATGGTGTCAAATTGATCTCATGCCTACTGCTTGTGTTTCCTTATGGTAGTGTTTTCCTGGCAAATTCATCTCATAATGGTCAGTGTTGATTGTCTTTTTGGTCAAATGTTGTTCTATTGTTCCTGAAGAATAGGAAGAATTTTTACAAGTTCTTTATTCCTTAAATAGTTTTTCAGTGCCTTTTGAAATATTTTGGTGTATTATACGAGTGATCATACGTGAAGTAAATCAGCCACAGTGGTTCAATATCATTTTAATTGAATTGTCTATGTATTTAAATTGAAATAGTCCATTGCAGAGGTATATTTGCCCAGGAAGCCCAGCTTATAAACCAAATTTATTCTGTATCTAACAGAAAGAGACCTGCACAAAATTACAGAGCCGGGAGCCCCACATATTAGATGTGCATCTTTCCCTCAGCAGACTGCCCCTTTAAATGGGTCTCAGAGAAAGAACAGTGCATTTATAATTTAGCTTGTCCTGAAGGAGAACTCTTCTCTGTGGGAGGATCCTCTTTAATTACAACTTCCCAGTAATAAGATGAGAAATGAGCAAGCAAGAAAGTACTGCTGGAATGAGACATGATAAATCAGTTTGTCCAGGAAGCACGTTTATACCAGATCTATCACCACATTCAGCATGGCGCTATCTTTCTTATTTCAATAAGGAAATCTCATGAAGAAATTTTAATTGCATACTATTAGGTGAAAGTCAATGTCCCATAATGAGCAAAGTGGAACCTGCATTTTTTCTTCTTTTATCTTCATGCTTTGAGTTCCCAAGGATTAACACAAAATGATTTGCCCTTAAATTGCACCCTTTTTTTTTTTTTTTTGTTCATTTGTCTGAAGGATGTAGATTTTAGGTAATTTAAAAGGCACCAAGCTTTTGCTGTATGCTTCATGCTTGCAAGTTGGGAGTCAGAGGGGAAAAAAAAATTCCAATTTTCGAAGTCTCCTATTGTTAAGGGTGACTGAATGGCAGCCTGCAATTATATGATTTCAATGTAATTCATTCAGTAGGGAAGAGGTTGGTTCATAGATGCCTGGCTTAAAAGATTGGCATTGCTGTGTGATTAATTTCCAAACTTTGGAGGTATTTTCAACAGCATACAATGGAAGCATGTGACAGTGACATTTTCTGGGTTTGTGCTAGGATTGCTTTATAATTGAAGTGCTGGGCTTGTGGGGATCACATTATTATTGGAGTTTCATTTTTCATAAGGTTAGTGCATGTTTGTGTGTGTGTATATATAGAAAATATATAAATATGCATCCATAAGTATACATGTGCATATATGTATATGTGAGCACACATTGAAGTGATGTGTGGAAGTGTACAGGGGGATTTTATTATGCAAATGCTTTACAGCGTGCTTGCACTCACCCCTTTCAGGTAGATTTTCAAGAGTTACTTTTTTTTCCCTTTCACATAGGAAAGGTAATGATGATCATTCTTGAAAGAGTTGTAATTTAATGCTTGATTTAGGATATTTAAGCAAAAAAAGAAGTATTTGTTTTTTGAGTGAATTAAATTTGTGACTTATAATTACAGGCAAAAATTGCTATAATGGGCAACCGGGAAGTACTTTCTCTACAACAGGGTTTTTTTGTCTATTGTTTGTTATGGTTAATGGATTCCCTAATTACTTATATTTAAACTGTGCCAAATATTCATTATAAGGCCTCAAACCACGTGAACCTTACCTGCACAGAAAAGAGGTGAAATGAATCAGAAATGAAAACAGAATGCTTTTGGCTTCCCACCAGAAAAATGATGCACTACATTTCTACCTCAAAGGACAAAGAAATCGAGGGCAACACTCTCAAAAATTTAAATCAAAAAGTAGTACATGTAATTTTTGTCTCTCTCAACTGATTTGCCTAGTTTTGAACCTATAGGCTTTATATTGCAAGTTTTTGACATAACTGTAGCAACCAGAATAATCTTTTAAAAATATCGGCTATGTTTTTTGCTATATTTGTATGACTCTGGGAGGTCAGCTTGAGGGAGGATGTTACACTGAGGGGGAAACCTGGGGTTAAAGCTGGCAATGCTGGGTGGAGTTGATTCTAGCTGAAGATTTTCTGGTAGAATTTTTTTTGTCACAAAAAGCAGATTTGCTATTGCTTTTGCTGGAAATCTTACACCAGTTTTGGAAGAAAAGCTTCTTGAGTTGAAGATCCCAGGGCCAGGTCCATATTCTTTGGGTTTCATGAAACCCCGTGAAAGTTTTGGGATTCAGAAACACTTTTGAAGTCATGGCAGAGAAATACCCCTCTCTAAATATAGATGGTTCCCTCTTCAAGCCCGGTCTGAACTTTAGACCAGTATAAATCTCTTGGCGAATGGGATAAATGGAAGGGAAAGGAGTAAAAAGGCAAGAAATGAAACAAGTGCTTCTAATATTTCTCTTGTGGGAAAGATTGTTGAGCGCTTGCAGGTTTTGGGTGTTTAAACTCTATCCAGCCCTAGTGTGATGGTCTGTACTGCTGGCTTGGAAAGGGAAAAAAATAAAAGTTGGAAAAATAAAAAGTCCTAGTCAGCAAATTTTACCCAAAATCTGGGAAAAAAGACATTGCAGTGCCAAGATACTCATGCGCTGGCCAAATCCTCTGAATTTGGTGATCAGAAGTCCTGGGATGAATTTGCCTGGGGCAAGGCAGCCTATTTCTGCCTTCTGTTTCTTACCTGGTTTGGACTTGTGATGAGGGGTGGTGAGTTGCTGCTCAAATTTGTGTATGGCGGCTCTCCTCTTTCAAGCTTGCAAAGCATCCCCATGCATTATATAGGTTCCTTGTTTAGCTATAAAGTACACGGGAGCTCCCCAAGGGCTGGTGACATCTCTATTCATCTGGGTCTCACTGCATTTTCCAAGTAACCCTCTCCTCGGGATGGGGTCTTTAGGAGGCCAAAATATTATAGGGCTAGAGATTGCTTTTGGCATTTCAGTAAACCAGGGTCATCTTTTGAGTGAACCCAGCATCACTGCCGGAAAGTGCCGGGCAATGTGAAACAGCTGGGAGCCAGTCTTATGAAACGATAAAAGCTGTTAAAAAAGTCAGAGTGCCGGTCTGGTCCTGGTGGCCGCAGGCAGCAGAGCACAGAGGAGGGGATGGAAAGGTAGGGATGGGAGGCTCACATGGGCTGTGTTTCTCTCCCTCGGTGAAAGGTGGGTTTGTGTGATGGACGCACGCCGTGTGGGGGGAAATTCTCCTCTCAGTATGAAATGATTGTCTATTTGTTCTGCTTGCGGAGCTCCCATTAATGCCAGTGGGACTCGTGGAAAGAGTTCTGAACGGGAAGCCAAGAGCAACTGTGATTCTGAGATGAGCAATTTGCCCCATAATGTGAAGGTAGTTTTATGAGCTGTTTATTGAAGTTGCTGTACACTGAAATTGAAACTCTTAAAAAATGGACCGGTTGTACAGTCACCTGGTTTACTGCATTACACAAACACCACTGCTTTGGTTTTTTATTCCACACCTTCTGGGATGTTAGGGATACAGGACTGCAAAGGGCTTACACCGTAAGTCCAGACCATTGATATCAGAAGAAATGAAATTTTATAATACCATTCATAGAACATAATTCCCTTCTCACAACCATTTTGTTTCTGTAATTTCCAAGGAATTGTTCAGTGTTCAGCAATAGCTATTTCAAAATAATTTCAATTTTGACAAACATAAAATAGGCTGATAATATAAAATAAGTGGTGGCAAGTGTCTGTGATTTGTCTCGTGATAGGGAAGAAAGGGGTAAATAATAGGTTTTCCATTATTTTCTGTAAAAACAAACAGGTTAACACCCTCTCCCATTGTACTAACTCTATGGCAAATAATGGCTAATTGCCGATGATATCAGGTCTTTATGTACGATTTCATGCCAGATTTGGTGTGTGTTCAAGTATTAACACACAGAAAGTGCAGATTTTGTGCTGTTTCATTTTTTTCTAGAGATGAATTCACAAAACAGTGTATGTGCAAGTTGAGACAGGCAACTAAAAGCTGGTCTTACAATGATGGTTACTGTCAGTTATTTTACAGTTACTGACATGAAGAAAGAGAGAAAATTTCTGAAATTCTGCCCATTCTCCAAGGCGAGATGGAACAAGGGTGTTGGAGGAATGAGGTTGGATGATGTGTCAAAGAAGAAACAAAACAGAGACAATTGGTAATAACTCATCTCCAGTATATGGGTAAATAGAGGAATTTTACCAAATCTTCATGCATGAAACACATCGAATATGCAGCTCTAAACTCAGGCAACTGTGTCACATTGCTAATCAGGAAAGGAGAGAAGACATTTGGAAGGATTCCTGACAAAAGGAGAAATGTGCCAAGCTATTATTACACTATATTTAATGCATTTATTTATGTTGCAGTGATGCAAATGGAGAATTTTCATTTAAAATGAATGAGGCTGATGGGAGTTGGTACTATGCGGTGGCTGTTGAGTGGCCTTGATGTCACGGGCTGTGAAGGCATCTGGACTCAATCCAGTTCCTGTTCTGTGCCACCGGCTGAAAAGAGCTGTCTCTCCTGTGCCACCTCCTATTTCCAGAGTGTCACAGGGATGCAAAGCTCCGGCTGTCTCTCTCACTGTCTCTCTGGTCCAAAGAACATCCTAATCCAGTCACAGAGCAAAAAGGAGACTTGTGCTAGCTGTAGCTGTGTTTTCAAATGCACTGTTGAGCAGGGCTGACGCTGCTGGGTTAAGAGAGCTTGCTAGAGGTTTGCCAGGAGGTATAGTTTAGGTTAACACAGGTGCTTGGAAGAAATCCTCCCTTTGCAATATATACTGGGGTTTTATTGACTTGCAAAACTACCTAAATAACTAAGTAGCTCTGATCCACTGTAGCCCTTTAACTGTACCAAGGCTGCTTCTTTGTTATTTTTATCTCTAATTCCACATTTAAACTTAAAACTCTCAATGTGGGCACAAACTACTCTGTTTCAAGTATTCCTTGCTTTCCTAGACAGTACAATTTCCTATTTTTAGGAAATATAGCCCTTGCTGTAGATATCTTCCACTTAATTTATTCAACACAGACAGAGAAACGCAGGTGAGCAGTACATACACCAGTCTACACACTAATATAGAAATGCTTGAATTTTGTCCTTTCTCAATAAGTGACTTTCTCTTAAGACTTACTGTTCCACTGCTTCCTCTATTGTTAAAGTTATGAATTAAATTACTGCTAATTTGCATCTGTAATGCTTCTGATGTACTACCTCTGAAATCTATAGAAAGCCTGTGCAATTAGCAAAACTCTTTTCCAGAAATAAGTTAATTTTGAAAATATTGAAATATTGACTATTGAAAAAAAAGTCACTGTTATGTAATACCATGGTGCAAAGCTCATGCTGAACAGAGTTAATGCATGTATGTAAGATAAAAGGTCTTCTGTTTTAAAACCACGTGTGGTGGTTGCCTGTACACGGGAGCATCTGCTGAGTGCAGGAGGTACTTGCTTCTGGGGGAAATTACCTGGTTTACAGGTGTAACAATTTGTGTGTTCTGTGAATTAGTAATCAGATTATTATGGAGCACCTTTGTCCGTACAATTTCAAAGCAATGTCATCAAATTCCTGCAACCACTATGCTTTTGATGTGCTTTGGAGGACTTGGTTACATGAAATAGCACAAATAGATTTTTTTTCCCTAAAAGGATCCTTTCAGGATCAAAAACATGAGGACTATGAAATCCTTTAGAATCAAAATCTTTCCTTTCACCAGAATCAGAGCTTTTAGGGTTTTCTACAGCAGCTGGCTATATTGTATGGAAGTGCCTTTATGACCTATAGAAGTAGAACAAGGCGCTAGCAGATAACAGTCCTTAATTCTGTAATCAAAGACATCCAATCCTGGCTGTAAGGGGCAACACAAAAACCTGAAATAGTTAAAATACCTGATTTTGAGCAGTAGAAAAAGGTCTTCAACCAAAGCTGAAGCATTCATTCAAGTCTCGATTGTGGTGGGACCTGCAAGTGTGAGCTAAACTCTCCAAGGTGGAAGGAGGTTGCCTCCCTGAAGATTTCTTGACTCAACCCATCCACACACCTTGTATACCCACTTTCTCAGCCCAGTGACCCACTGAATGCAGTGATGAAAACTTGGTGCTATTTGACCTTTTCATCTGATTAAAATGCTTGGTGCTGGGCTTAGCTGAGTTTGGATACCACCATGGATGGCATTTTGAATTCAGGTTGACTGTATAATATCAATTAAAATGACAGTGACAGGGCTTTTCTTGTACAACTCTTTAATACAAGCTGTAAGACACAGAGGGGCTTGGTGGTTTCTTTGTGGCTCGTTTCTTTCCTAGTCTCTGTATTTTCAACTAAGGGGACACGGTCCCCTGCCAGTAGATGCAGGCTATTTAAATGCTCCATTGGAGAGGGATTAAAGTTTATGCAAGGTCACTGGGGATGTGATAATTATAATCACAGGTTTTTGGCTCCACAATGACAGCCATTTGTTATTTTCGCTCGAGTAATTCCTGCAGCTTGGAGCTGTTGACAAGCGTGCACTGATTTACTGGCCCCCCCAGGTCCCAAGGCAGTGTCCGCTCTGAAGTCTGACACCCCTGCCTGGCTCCTGCTGCTTTCAGTATCTTTTCTGCTGCGAGCTGCAATACCGACTGAAAATTGGAGAAAAATATTGTGTTAGTTTATAATGGGATCAGAGAGAGAGAGAGACATAGGGTTACTGAGTTTGTTACTACTCTGCAGCTTCCCCACTCCCCTTCCACGGCTGAGCATTTGTTTCTGTGTTGTGAGGGGATTAATAAACTACCGATGCTATTTACAGTGTAAGACCACTGGAATATTTTTGTGGTGGAGAGACCTTGAGAGCTTGGATGCAAAGATCAAGAGAAAAAAAATCCATTCTTTTGAGAAGCAGATCTCCCTTCTGTCTCTTCAGCCTCCTCGTCTCCCTTTCCCTTTCTTTTTGATTTATGTTGCCTTATTTTGTTTGTTTTTGCAATCAGAGGTAAGAGCATTTTAATACATATTAAATGGTGATAAATTGAGAATAGCTGATGGGTTAGGGCTGATATGACATTCGTCTTTATGGGTGGGGAGATTGATAACTCATGAGTGGCGTGAAAAAATCAAGCAAAATCACTTAATAGGGAATCTATTTTTTGGAGGAGCATTTTTCTTTTGTGCAGGCGCATGACTGCCATGATAGCTCTTTATATTTTGTTTGTTCAGCTTATCTGCGCTTTCCCCAGGCCTCCAATTTCCTCACTCCTTTCCTTCTCTAAAACACTCCAACCTTCCCAATTTGCATTCAATACATTTAATACATGACCTTTCTCTCTCCCCTGCTGAACCTCCAACACCAATTGGTTCCTTGTCTACAGTTCAAACTTCCCTTTGCTCTTTGCGA
This sequence comes from Gavia stellata, assembly GCF_030936135.1. Lineage (NCBI taxonomy): Eukaryota > Metazoa > Chordata > Aves > Gaviiformes > Gaviidae > Gavia > Gavia stellata. The sequence goes on from NC_082598.1 coordinate 8,250,917, forward strand.
ATACATTCCAAAGTCTTCTACATCTGGTCCACCATCCTTGCTCTCACTTCTGAGCACAAACCAGGTAGGTCCAGGACGCTTCCAGATGTCCCCAGAAGAAATGATGGCGGGGGAGCAACTGGGAAGCTCAGTTTAATGCCGGATGAGATACAGACTTTATAATTTTCATGAGCTGCCTGTGATCATTGTCGAACAAGCTGTCCTTGCCCAGGCCTGGCACTTTCCTCTAGCCAGGCACTGCAACCCTCCTTCCTGCTCTGGTGAGCTGAATTTGGATTTGTCTTTGTTCTTTCCTTAGCACTATTTAACCCCAGACTTCTTGCTATTGCCTCTTTCTCAGTACCTGCCTACCTGGAGTTTTTTACAAGATCTCATCCACTTACCTGCATGCATGCCTGGTACTGCTCAGAGGCGGTTGGTGCAAAATATTCCGTTCTCATCAGCCACCTCGAGTCTCCCAGAGCTACCTTGCTCTCGCTTGCTCAGAATTACATTATCATCTGTCTGTCTTTATGCAAGATATTTCCATGAGTGCTGAGACGAAGAAGTGCTGGGCACGTATAAGGTCTGGTAGCAGACCTGCTATGGTCTGATTGCAGATGTGGTATGATTTTGACATCTCTGTTTTCTCAGGGGACTAAGCAAATAGGAAAGTCTTTCTGGCTGTTCCCGAATAACCAGTGTCCTATCTGCAAGTCTCACCATTACTCCCACCACAGATGTATTGCCAGCTTTCTGCTTGGTTTCCAGTAAGTGTTCCTCCTACAGAGCAGCAAATTACTTCCCCAATTCTTATGTGAGGAAATAATTCTTCCTTTCCCCGCAGCTGTACCTCTGGAAAGGTTCTGACGTTACTAATCAATGCTATATTCCTCTTGTCTCTCTGTCCCAACTCCAAGACTGTGTCCTTTTACATTTCTAATGGTAAATTTAAGACAGATTTCTCACATTTCAAACCTCCCTCCCTTGCCATCCACGCAGAGTTTCTTCTTTTTTCTCTTCTTTCTAGTATGTCTTGGAGTAACAGACTGCCCAGGGAAGTCACCATCCCTGGAGGTATTTAAAAGACATGTAGACGTGGCTTAGGGACATGGTTTAGTAGTGGACTTGGTAGTGCTAGGTTTACAGTTGGACTCAACGATCTTAAGGGTATTTTCCAACCTAAATGATTCTATGAGTCTATGAGCATGGACTGTGTATGCTCAACAGAATTTTTGATATTCTTTATTCCTTTAACCCTCTGCTCTTTGTCTACCAGCCTTGACTGTTTCTGCCCAATGTTACACTATAGTTTCCAAAATTTGAATCCTATATACATGCATTTTCTTCTGGTTATATTATCCCAATTGGGGTATATTATCCCAATATTTCATAACTTCTGCCATGAGTCTGCTATCAAGGTGAAAAACATTTGATTTACCCTTGAAGTTTAATTTAACATTTTTCTCCCATCTCTAGTTTCACCTCCAGAGCAACAGTAACATTTCCACTCATTTAAATCCTGCTTCAGCAGAGATCCTTATTTATATTATTTCTTTCTGAGCTATTGTAATCTTCTGTGTTTATCTCTGCCTGCAAACCTGGCCTCATTTCACTGTGAGCTAATTGAAAGAACTTACAAAGTTAAGTAGGCAAAGTTCAGGAGAAAGGAAGGTTTGCGGTCTCTTTTTTTTCCCAGCAGAATTGAACAAGTTTCTTGGTTTTATGTAGAGTGTCTTTGTCAGAGGCATCAGCAGAACCCATCTTTATAACATGTCAGATCCAAGGCTGAGTGGGAAGTCATTAGTCTTCTGTGAGTTGTTTTTTGTTATAAAATAAAACCTAACCTTTTAGGAATTTAAATGAAGAACCTCTTTTAAAAAAGCAGTATTTACCACTTAAGCAAAACAGTCTTCTCCAATGCTATATTACAATGCATAGGGGTTAATGTTGAGGGACGAGGACCTGCCATTGTTGTGCAAAATAGCTATATGAAGAATGTTATAATGGTAAAATGAATCTCTATGGATTCTAAGACTGTTCCAAATGTTGGTGAATTAATTAGTACTTGTGAATTAGTAGCGTTTTCATCTGGGTGGAAAGAACTACAACGAAGTGATTCAATAGTACCAGCACAGATGGGTCAGAAAGGTTACAGCTCACCAGAAACCTTTCATCTGGAGATGAGTGCTCGGAAAAGTATGGAAGCGGGAAAGTAAGCTGGGTCTTGGGGGAGCTGCTGGTGTTTATAAATGGGGGCCTGGAATGGAGGCTGCAACTCAACCCTGCAGGCCAAAGGATGAGATCTGAAGGCTTGGGAAAGTCTGCGAATAGGTGTCAGGAAACAACCATGGTAGGTGAGAGGGCAGAATGAGAGAAGGAAATGTGGAAGTGAGAGCTCTGAAAGCTGGGACTTGCATGTCTGTGTGTCCCGTTCCCGTGGGATTCATATTTCAGCCCGCAGCAGATATGGGATGATACATGTAGGTGTCTCGTGTGAGCTATGCAACTATAGACCTGTATTTGGTCAGCTAAAAATGTCACAGCAAGAGGACAGTGATTGGTTTCTTCAGTTGAACCTCATGTTCAGCAAGAATTGATTGGGAAGTAATAAATTTAAATGAAATGAAGAAAATTTAAGTTATACTTTAGAAAGAACTTCCTAACTTTAAGAAGAGGCAACGATGCAACAGCTGAGTATTGAATGCCCGTATCTGTAGGGTTTTAGTATTAGAAAGTGAGGAATGATGGGATACTTGTTCCTGGATTGGAAATGATAAAAGGATTAGATTATTTTTTGTATTTTTAGCTTTGTTTCATTCCTGGAATCATGATCCAAACTTAAAAATATTATTCAGTACCTTCCTCACTTCCTAATCTTCCATGCGTGAAATGCTCTACTTTTTGTTCCCTGTTTTCCACCCTTTTTAAGCTTTACACAAGTTCTTTGCCTTTCTCCACTATTTTTTTAGGGTCTATTTCTGGAAAAACGGTGTTTGGTCCTATTCTACTTCATTCCCCAGTGCAGCTGTGCTGGCAAAGTAAGTCTGCTGCAAACTCCTTAGTCCTGAGCGATACAGTGTAGATGAACGGTGCTATATAAATGTAAATTTCAATTCATTCCCTTCATTCATTCAACAAGCTATCAACACAACCTTGTCATTTCAATTTTTCACACTTTTTTGTGGGAGTTGTCTGTCTCGGTGAAGTCTCATTTCCTCAGCCCAGTGCCAAAGGTGACCAGGCTGTATTAGAATATACAGTCACTTTTTTTTTGTAAGTGGTCGGACATAATGAGGAGAAGGAGGAAGCCAGTCACAGCCTCAGCCAACCTTTCTCTCTGCTTCATTAACCAGACCCCAGCCAAACGGTTAATGCTGCCATCTTCACCACTGTCCATGTACCAGTTTTTGCCCTGTTAGCAATATTTTTCAAACTTTGGTAAATGACACACTTTAACACTGTTCAGTAAAAACACTGAAAAAATATTTACATAGGGAATATTAAGAATCAAGGATAGTCAAGGTGGGGAGGGAAATGCATTACAGAAAAATTATCTTTCAAAATCCCCCTTTCTCATTGCTGTCAGAAAGAAGAGATACTTTTGCTTTCGCTGTTCTGCTTAGGACTTTTTCTCCCACAGATTGTTCGAATATAGATTTTGCAGGTGAAAGTGCCCTTGTGTGTGCTTACACAGCCTCTTGCTTAGAGATACCAGTTCTTACATGCTAGGATTAGCAACTTCCCAAATAGTTAATGCCAACACATTCAGGAAGAACAGGATAAAAAAGCCACCCATGGTATTCTGATCATTTAATGTTTCTACTTAGGCATCTAAGTGCAAAAGAGCTGATACTCCCTCTGGCACTTAAATTGTCATTGTCACTGATATGAGTGTTCCCTGACAGGCTAACATTAAATCACTTCTCCAAAGATTTGTAGTTTCTTTTTGCTACACCTGGCCTGTTTACACCTTGTCTCTTGACATCCTTTCAAACCCTTCAAGCCACCCTTCTAATGTGGTCCCTGTTTCACATCAAATTCAGTTTATCCATTTGTGCTTATAAGGAACAACCATAGTATCATAATATCATAATATATCATAACGTACATGTGGGTTGGTCAATTTGCAGCCCCTTGTGAAAGCTGCACAATTTTATCCAAGATGTGTATGTTATCACCCCAAGAATCCATGGGGAGACTCCAAAACCTTTTGAATGTGGAGTTAGAAGCACTTGATTTTTATCTGCTTTAGAAGAATGTCTGCTTTTTAGAACAGAATTTCTCTGCCATCTCTTAGAGACACTTCTCCAACATCTGATTCCTGAGCCTTACACAGCTGAAAATTATCTTCTTATTTATCTTAACCTCTCATGCAGTCTCCCTTACTGTCTCTTCCTCTGCCTCCTGTATTAATTTTTTTCTTTACACTCTCTTAACTTCCTTCTGCAATCTTTCTAGTCCTCCTCTCTACCTAATGTTTTATAGCTTGCATATGCCTCTTTCTTAGCCTTAATTACTTTTTGCACTTCCTACTCCTAGTGTATTTATTGCTTGATAGCACACATAAGCCTTGGCATATATTCATTTATCTTTGGATGTTTCTCATTTGCCTTTGGTTCATTTGGTAGTGTTTCTGTATCTCAGCCAGAAGTCTGTGGGTTCAAGATTCACCCCAACATCAGGAGTGCTTCTCAGGGGTTCATGCTGCAGCTGATTTACAGCACTTTTGGATTCCATACTGATGTTTTCAAGCGGTACCTTCCATAGGCATTTCCTCTGCACAGCCCTGCTGCTTACCAAGGTACCCAGCCAGATAGAAGTTAAAGACCCCACGGCATGTTATGGAAAGAGTAAGAAAACTCTGTGTCTTGGTTAATATTTTGAAAACAAAATGTTTCAGAGGCCACTGCCGTACATGTGAATTATTGTTAGTTTGTGCATTTGGCTGCTTTTCATTACTAGAACACTATGGGATTTAATCAGGACAATTAAACAGTTGTTTGTTTTCTGGGGGTGTGGCAAAGAAATTAGTATTTTACTGAACCCTGTTCAGCAACTCTATTTAAAAGGCACCAACCTAGTGGTAAGAGCCTCATATGCTAAGCTATTAGGTCAGTTACTCTTCCTTGTGTTTATTAAAAATAAATGTTGATGAGTTAAATAACAGTGTAGACATTAAGCACATTATATTTTTATTTGCTAATACAACAGATTGATGCTTTGCTTTCTTAAAGCAACTTTAAACTTATAACTCTCTATATTAAATTTTTTTGAGTTATCTGAGTTTGGAGCTACCTCAGTGGTTTTACATCAGTGAAGTCAGAACCAAGAACAGTTTTGCTTCACACTTGATTGTAATAATAGACAAGATGGAGGACCTGAAATGGTCTCATTCTCCAGGTTTTTTGTTATTCATAGGTGTCTCTGAGCTACCAGCATACTTTTCCTTCCTTCTATGCCAGCAAGTAATATTGCTAAGTTCAATGCTCAAAGACTGAGTTTGGCTTAAAATATTGTTTGGTTTTGTTCTTTTTTAAAAAAATATATATTACTGTATTTTGACTTCTTTTCTGAAGAATTCATCTTTGTGCAATTCGTTGTCACATTTGTACGCTATCCTCTACCTCTGGTTGAAAAGGGTGTTATTGGAGAAAGGGTGCATTAAAGAAAATCACACCATAAAATAGCCATCCATATCCTGGTCAGATCCATGTCTGACAAAATGGTATGTGATGTTCATGGCAGGTGGATGTTAACTAAGATTTGCTACGCAGTTTTGGGTATGTCTGCTCCAGATTTTATACTGGCTTCTATGGGAGAAGAAACATGGATTTAACGTAGCAAAATCAGCAGGTAGAGAAGGGCAATTGCTACTCCTTGTTATGCTGCTGCTGTTCACTATCCTTGAAGAAAGCCACAGGAAATCTGATTAATATATTTTTAATTATGTTTTCTTATAGTAAATTACACCAAAACTGCCTCTGATGATGTTACCCATCAATTTAGTGGAAGGTAACCCAGGGAAACAAAAATAAAAACTGAGTTGGAAATCTACAGCTGATTTATAAATTGTCTGCCAAAGGCAATTTGCTCTTTGTCTGCTGCATTTACCCAATTGCTGCTGAAACTAATTGTTCTTTTCTGGGCATTCTTTAAAGAAAAAAAAAAAGAGAAACCACCACAAAACAAAATAAACAAAAATGTATGCCAATATGAAACAGGGAATTGTAATCAGAGCTTCCTGCTAATTATCAGCTTCTTATCGGAGGATCGTGTCCAACACACAAATGTAATTGCAAATGACAGCACAAACGCTGGCTATGACAAGCACAAGGTGGAACATTTTCGAGCACATACAGAGCTCCGGCAGTGTCAAGGTCTTTTTCAGGTCAGATCCCTAGCAGCTGATCTAGTTCTGCACTGAGGGTGATTCAAAGGTTAAGTCTTATACCAAAGGGCTGTTCTGGTCAGACACGTAATTGGAATAACAAAGTCAATATATGTTGCTGGTTGTGGGACACAATCTTCATTTGATCTCTCACATGGCAGATTAATTAAGTGTTATCAATTAATGGCCTGGTAAAAGTGAACACCCTGTTAGTCACTTTTCCGAATAGTGTTAAGCATATGCAAGCCCTGAGGGGAAGGAGAAGGTGGGGGGAATCACCCCTGAACAGCACAATTGCTTTCCAAGAGCTGGAGAACAAAAATAGCAGGAATATAGACTGCAAAAGTAACAACTAAATAATAATAAATGTTTTCCATAGGTTCTCTTTTTACAGTGGCTCTGAGCTTTGAGTGGAACTGTGTTTGAAATCATTCCATCAGGCTCTCATCAAATCCCTTTGTAAGGAATATTACTGCTATTACTGTACACCGGTATGTATGAAAATGCAGCAAGAAACACGCAGGGCTGGGCGATGTGACACCTTTGAGCACCGAGGGACACGTACCTGGAGGAACAGTACGATGGCCTTCCTTAACCCCGCTGTGACTGCTCAGGTGTGCAAGTGCTCATTGGTGTGAGTACTTGGTGGTGCTAATTAATAGGTTTGCAGTGTTTAGGGTGCCCGCCAGAGAGAAGTAGCAAAGGTTTTCCTAAGCTCAGTGGAAAGAATGTTTCAAATATTTTTTGTGTCTTGGGTTTTTTTAACCTGTCTAACAAATTTTGCACTTCTAAGATTTTCTGACTTGATTTGCAAAAACGGAATTAAGTATCTAAAGTCCGTAAGAGCACTGAATACTGAACTGCGTTTATCGGAAAGGTGTTTTGGGCATAAAGCAATGAATGACTTCCTTCAGCCCACCCAGCAACAAATAACAGAGCTGAAAACCAAGCAGCCTTTGCTACTCTTCTTTATCAAGAGCCTGTTTAATTTTGCAAGTGCTCCACCAGCCACTGTTTCAAGAGCTTGCTCAGAGGGTGCAAACAGGCATTCAGAGTACCTTCAAAAGCAAACGGCAGAGATACATTATTTAGAGAGCGTCTGTCTAAAAGGTATTTGTTAACTTTTAGCGATTGCTCTTAATGTATATTTTCCTGATAGTAGTAATACCTTTCAGTGGTTTGATTTCTTTCAGTCCATGCAACAAAAAAATGATAGAGTTTGCCCCCATGTACTTAGAGTACTGGTGCTGTTATAGATGTCTGAGCGGCTGCACAGATAGATAGGCTTGGCTTATAATGAAGCTCTTTCTCTTGCAAGGTAAAACGCAGATACAATTCTGTTTCAAGGTGTCACATGTGGCATACTGATGTTCAGTTACAGGGAACCTACATTTAGAGCAAAATTAATTTTTTGGGGGAAAATAGATTCCAGTTCAGACCAGAAGGAACCAGCTTGTTCGTGGTGTTTATTTCTTAGTTGTCAGTAGATGGGATGTTTTCCCAGTCATGGCATCTATGTGATGGCAGGATTAGCAGACAGACTGCAAGGCCATGGCAGGCAGCCTGCAGGGTGCTGGGGCTGAAGAACGGTGAGAGTTGTGCCCTGCACAACTGCTGTTTTTCTTGCTTTTCTGTAATTGCATTTGTTGGGTGTTTTTGACCAATGAGTGGATTTAATTGTAGTCCAGAAGAGGTTTTAGTTGTCAGATGACAAAAAGAACGTAGAATGTAATTGTTGTTAACATGCTTTTCAGCACCCTGTTTATCTGTCCTTTTCCTTCCTCTGAATTTTGCCTATTTCAATCTCATTAGATTGTTGTGTTGTTTTCTGTCCATCCTCATGGGTTTGAACTTTGCCTGCCTTTGTTCCTGATTTTGCAGCTTTTCCAAGATAGCATATTTCCCCCAAAAGCCTCATATTGGATACCTAACTTTAGATGGTTTCTGGTGGTCTGTATTTTAGATTATGGGTGCTTAGCACATTTTGAAGGATCTGGCTACAGCCAGGTGCTGAGCGGATTGCATGGACCCTTTGCTACAGACTCCAAAAAGAACGAGAAAAGTTTGACCTCTCATGCAAATAGATTTTGAGCCATACTACCACTCAGGTTTCAATCTGAGAGGTATCTGTTTTCCCTTTTCTTCTCTTTCTCTCCCAACTATTTCCTGCTGTTGTTCTTACTGTACTTTGCTAAGAGGTAAGATTGTAAACCAGTATCCCCACGAACAGGCATGGAAATGGCCCCTGCACCCACAGAGCAGAGACCCATTGACCCATGGCAGGCCAGGTACAGTTATCCGTACTCCTCTATGGGCAAAGAAAACACTTTGAGAGTATCAAGCCAGCACAGTTACCGTGTGCTAAATTATCAAAGTTAAGGGTCTGGGTTTTCTCACGGCCTGAAGCAGTACGCGTCCTCCCACCACATAGTTGCTCTTCTAAGTGATTGATGGCCAAGCAATGGTAGGAGAACGGTTTCATCACAACTTTTCGATGTTAAGACAATTCAGCTCTTGCTAAACTGCTTAGCTTTCCAAACTCTCTACAACCATTTTGGTCACTGAGCAGTGTGCATGCTTCACCGTAGTTTTCATGATATTTCTTGATAGGACACTTTGTAATAAAATAATTTCTAAAAATGCATTTGCAGGTTGCAACCATATTTTTTAAGCAGAGTAATCTTCCTCAGTTTTGTCTCTATGATTAAGTAGCTGAGTTTATTTCATATATTTTGTTTTATGCAACTTAATATAGGCAAAAGAAGCAGTTCCCAAAAACCTCACTTTTTAAAAATATTTTGACATGCGATTTACTGAAGTTATCTGATGGATTTCAGAACAAATATATGCCTTCTTGCCTTTCTATAATACTGTCTGTAATAGCTGTGGCTGTCTGTATTTTTCCACGTTGATAAGATGAAGAATGCAGAATTTCTGCAGACTCCATTTGTTATTTGGGACAAAAAGGATAATACCTTCTCTGTAGCATTTGCTACTTGCCCTGTACTTCTTGCAGCTTACCCCTTTTCTCTGCTGTTTGCTTGTTTCATTGGCCATATCCACGAGGCAGAATCTGTCAGTACCCAGATAATGCTGTCACTTCTGCAAACATGTTTCCTACCGACATTTTGGTATTGCTAGAGAGTATAGCTGGAGCATCAGCACAAACTTCCCTGCCACATTGCTGCCTGGTTCTCCAGGTGGGGGTGGAAATCAGCTGGGGAGGAGTCGGTTAGAAGTCTTCTGCTTGTTTTATAAAATGGGATAAATTGCAGGTGGATGCATTGGCAGCACTGGCAGAGCAAAGCCAGGCTGGCAAGTGTTTGCAGATGGCTGAGGTGAGAAAATGCTGAAGGTCAGCACTGGGCACCCAATTAGCCATTGCAGAGTCTCGAAGACACCGAAATTCGCTGCAGCTCAGCCGCTGGAAGAGGCTTCGCAGTCACTCAGCAAAAACAATGGCCAGCAGTACCAAAATCCTGCTGTTGGGATGTCTTGAAGGTCTTAAGTTTATGGCACTATGGTGTTTTTTGCCAAGAACTTCTACATATTCTGCCAAACTCTTCTCAACAACCTCATCTGAGACCCTGCACTCCATCTGGAAAAATGTTTCACTGTTGTATTTTCTGTACAGTTGGAGAGACGTTTTCTGAAGCGTAGGGAATAGTTGGTGCCTTTGAGTGAAGCCCTTGACCCTTGCTACAAGCAACTGCTGAGTGCAGAGTATGTCATTCCCCCTCCTCCAGCCACTTCATGGGTGAGGATGCTCCCACTGATGTGTTCCTTCAAAAATGACACTGAACCTACAATAAAGGAAAGCTTTTTCAGTGACACGAGACAGTAGCACTGTTGTCCATCGCAAAGAATAGCACAAAAGGAGGATTTATATACTGTTTAAATAGGAGATCCATAATGTCCTTAGGATTCTTACTGTATGACACACCTCCCCTGTTTTCTGCTCTGACATATCACAGTCTTCCCTACAGATATTTTTGGGAAAGCAAAACTCAGTCATCTTATTTTTGCCTGAACCAAATGGGTTGGCAATGTGAGCAACAGAGAGATTCATCTCTATGTCAACAGCCCAAAGACCTACTCTTTCAGAGCAATGGAAGCCCTGAGTTACATATGTAGTATGAAAAGAGGAACAAAAGGACAGATAAGGTCTTATGATATGAAGGAGCACCTCCTATTTTCTGTTTATCTGAATATATTCTTTTTACTGCTTCAGTGAGGTCAGATCTCACTGCTGAATCAGAAATGGACAGTTTTAATTCATTTTTCTCCAAGAAAACTGGATTTTTGGCAGGACTTTAAATCCTTTCAAAAGGAAGCATTAAACATGCCAGGCCCAACTTCTGAAAATAAATGGTGAATATTTTATTTTTTTTAATTTCCAGTACCTAAAGGAATGTCTAACTATACTCTGGCAAAACCTTCCTTGGTTCAAAGGAGCTCTTTCTACTACCTGCAGGCATTTATTTCAGTGTGGTGATAGCTGGTTACTTGTCTGAATATGTACAGTTACACAGAGGGGACATGTTATGGAGAATAATTTTTCCCCCTAATGAACTGGCACATATTTATGCTGCAAAAAGTCAACCATCCTAACTGAAAAACACTGCAAGATCTCGTGTTCCTATTTACTCTTACTCGTGTTCCTATTTACTCTTACATCCTCTATACTATGGGTTTCACTGATGTCATTGCTCCTGTTCTTGCAATAAGGTGCTATTTCATCCAAGAAAGGCTGGGAGAATCTGGGCCCTCTGTTAGCCACTCACAGGCGTGCTTTGATAGACTCAGCAGACTGCATGACCATTGCAAACTGGACATCTGCAGTGCTGATTTACCCCTTCGTATAAGACAGGCTGTAGCTGCTTACTCACCTGAGACTCAGCTAAGGGAAACCCAAACACCAGACTGCTGAAAAGACATTCCAGCAATACAGCATTTCTGAACTTTAAATGCAGTAGTACCTCTAAAATGGACTTGTCAGGTTCTGAATTCCTTCCAGAATTAGTAATTGTATGAACCTCTTGTGCCTCAGAAAGAGCCACTTTACATCATGTTATGAAGTCCCCTGTCTTCAATTTCATCTCCAGAATTTAGGGACAGTTTCTAGGGACCTTACGAGGGAACTAAAAGCTGACACCTTTTCAGTTTTACATGTCACATGTTTATTTAAGGCCAAATCTACCAAGCAGACTTCCGTGAGCCTATAGCTGTGCCCCTCAGAGTGGGAGGTGCACAGCCCGGGCAGACCGAAGTAAGCCAATGGAAACCATTACACAAGAAAAACTGAATTTAAGCTTAACAATTATTTGTTAATGGGAATGCAATTACTGTACCATTAAGAAGGAAAATTTCTCTGGTATCCTCAAAACTACATTGGAAGTGCAGAGCTGCCAGTGTTTCTGTACTGCTGAAGCGTTCTGAATGCAGGCAGAACTTGAAGTTACCTTCCAAGTTGATTTGCTTAAAGCATTGCAAATACCTTTGTGCACACTGTTACATAAATGTAAACCTTGCATATATTGCTTCAGCTTAAATTGATTTCTTTCTGAATTAAGCCAAATTGAAGTAAGCCAGGTTCAAATTGATTTAAGATTGTCCATGTGGATTTGCAGTGGTATGACTAAATTGATTTAAGAACCTTCCTTCGGTTAAACGAATGCAACTTGCAGTACAGTGGATTCTAAGTGTCTTGAGATCCGGGGCGAAAATTCAGTTTTCCATTCTGTATGCAAAGAATCCCACTTGGCTAGCCCTATGAGTACAAGGAAGAGTTTGCCCTCCAATGGTCTGAAGCCTTACATATATGCAAAATATGATTATCAATGTCCTGGTAACACATTCGTGTATTTTGTATTATGATTGATAGAGAAATACAGTATTGTATAAGTGACTAGAAAAAAAAAAAAAGAAAATCTAATCTTAGGGCTTTGAGTGTGGCACCTTTTAATTAATGATCAAGTGACCAAATACAACAGAGAGGATGCATAACTTTAAAGTAAGTGTAGATGTGGTCAGACTAATGGTACAAACTGCCTCGTTAATTATGTATTCTGAATATACACAGGTCATTTAAGTTTCTTTTACTTTGTTGTACTGTAAGGGGAGATGCACCCAGTTTAATTGTGTCCCATTGATTTTTTTTTTTAGCTTTTGTGAAATAAGCCTTGTATGGCATAATGAAACTTTTGTTTTCTTCACCTCTTCTATATTGTCTCTTTTAAAAAATTCACCATTTACTCCTCTGCACCGAGCAAAAATCTCTCCTTAAAAATGAGGAAAGCACAATGCCCTCTATTTCTGAAATCATTAGAATTGACTTTTAGACAATCAATGTGTTAAATGATGTAATTATCCAATGGTCCTTTCCCCATTTAAACCAGTTTGAAAGTTAAAGGTTTGTTTTAGATCAATTCCAACCACTTTGTGTGCAAATTACACAACTGCCTTTTCCTTAACTTATCTCACAAATCCAATTCAATAGAGGCATGTCTGTGTAAAATGGTTCTCTCATAATGAGTAATTCTGAGTGGGAATACAAACTTGTCTAAAGAGGGGGAAAAGCCCTGACTCCTGAATACAGTATTTTTAAGCCAGAACCAGGTGAGGCAGAAGTTACTGGCGACAATCCCATTGATTTAGGAGGTGCAAGTTTTCTTTTGGAGGTGTAGGACATACAGGTTTTTTTGGATGGTCTCAGTTTCCAGAGCAGACTTTGTAGCGTGGACCCAGCGCCCGCAGTTGACACCAACCTATGATGAGATGACTGTCACCCTCAGAGACAACAACCTCCTTGACAGAATCTCACTGCTCTTGTCAGAAGGTTGCTCAGGACACAACACAGGTGCCCCCAAGTATTGGTGCTATTTCAGGCATCCTCGGGGAAGCCACAAGTGGCTGCCAGCTATGGTGCCATACCCATGAGACACCTGCTGCCATCCAGAGCAGCATCTGGAGGGCATGTGGGACTTGTGAAATAGCACTAGATGCCTGTGTTTTGGCTACAGAAAGTTAACCCCTGCTGCTGAGGGCTCTGGCTGTTCCGCTGCAGCATCTCAGGCATGAGGTGCTAGGCTGCTGCTACAGAACGAATGCAGGAACCTGTGATGGAGGCCACCAAAATGACATCTGCGGTACCGAGCGAGTGACATAAGAACTGTGTGTAGGCCAGCTGCCACCCACCCAATCCCTTAAGTCATACTTGAGTGCTGTGTCATAGTCAGCTGGATTTCCCTGGCATAGCTCCCTGGGGAATGACACTGAAGTGGCCTCTGGCAGACTTCACTAGCAGGTCTTTCCTCTTCCACTTCTCCACTGCCAGGTCCCTCTTTTCTGTTCCTATGTAAGCTCTTAGTGCAAAACCTGACCCAGCTTGAGGAGGTCCCAGTCTAGTCTAGGCTGCTATTGTGCAAGTGATAACAGAACTGTTGCATGGTGAAAGCCACATTTCACAGTGGGCTTATATGTGCGCACATGCAGAGTCTTTAGTGCAGTGCAACGCTTGACCTGAAGAGAGAATTTGTCCCCATCTTCATATCTAAGACAATGCAGGGATCTGCCTGCCTCAGATTGCTTTAGATGTTGGGAAGCTGTCAGTTGATTAGACAGTAAAGACTAGGTGTAAATGAGGACAAAATACTTCTGAGTTAAAAAACAAATGGTGCTAATTCTGTATGTTTTTATTTATTTAGATTTAATTTTTGAAACATGAATTGTCTATTACCTAGCATGTGTCTATTGACCTAGGGGAACAACATTCACATTGTGTTAGATGCATAGTCAAGCATACATACAAAAGTAAATAATGTGGAAACAAAGATTTTCATAGCTTCATTAGGATAGAATAACAGGCTGAGGCCTGCAGAATACTCTACCCACTTGGCTTCACAGAGTTGTGTATAAAATTGAACCCCTACCTACCAGGTACATCTTATAGAGCTGTGTCTCAGCTGTTTGTTGTGTACTGAAAACGTACATACTTTGCATAAGTTATCTAAAGTGAAGTATGATGAGATTCTCAACTTTTGTATTTCTTCCTTGGTTTTATGGGTACACTTACCTGCATAATCTTAAAATTGCAATAATATCCTGCCCCACTTTAATAGATATATTAATTATATTTCTCCCCCTTAATGGGCTGCTCACATTATGGTTTGGGGACACAAAAGTAAATTTTAAAATCAATTATACAATTACATATGTAGCAATAACAGAGCACAGAGCTAATCGTCTTTGGGTCAGGACTATAACCTTCTCATAATGCGGGTTTCATTAGGGTAAGGTCTATTATTACAAAGAATTACAGAAATAATGGGAGTGGGTGTATTCAGCAAGAAATAACAAATGAGGGTCTTTCTTAGATAAGAGAAGCTGTTTGCTGGCTGCAGTGTGATAGCAGGCCCCTATAGTGTATGTAAATTGATAGGGTCAACTTCCCTTGGTGTATGCAATGCACAGTGTACAAGAATTAATTTCTGTATCATTCTGGAGAATGGCAGGAGGAGGGCTTCCAGTTATCACTCATCATTGGATACAACCGAGCTGAATCGCAGAGCCAAGTGCATGAAAAAGACTGCGAGGAGACATGTGAAATGGGCTAAACACTCATAGTACAGCATACTTGAGCCATTATGTGTTTAATGTTTTCTGTTATCTACAGGGTTTGTAGCAGAAATGATAGTTGCCTTTGTGTATTGGCTTAGGTGTGCCTTTGAAGAATATGCTTTCAAATATTATTTGTAAAAAAAAATTGCACATCACTTGCAAATATTCACCATTCTTGTATGTGAACTTGGGCCAGTAAGGTAAGCTTTACCACTGTCTTTGTTTCACAGTGGGAGGATGATCTTTATTGCCAGGTAAAGGATGTGCTCTTCAAAAGCACCTAAACATCAAAACCTCAGAAATTTTAGTTTTAAATATGGGAGACTGATGTTCATATATCTTTGAGGTTCTGGAAGCAAAAAGTTAATTCAGCCTTAATGATCTTGCATACCATAGATGGTCTGATAATTCTACATTCAGCAGCTTGCCCAACTCCTGACCTATACCAGTTGAGGTTCTGGTAACCAGTGGACTATGAAGCTTCCCTTCAAAGTGAATAACTACCTTCTCCTGGTGTACATAGCCCTGATGTGAATGTGGATGGGAAGGCAAAGCCTCTCCCTTTTCCAGATAATTTATGGCATTGCAGGGGGCAGGCAGGGAGGGCATGATCTCCTCTGCGTGGCTTATGCCATCCCCCAGCTCCTTACAACAGCTGCATGGGGTTGAGATGCCACGTTGCTGTGTTGGAGACTGTGGGATGAGAGCTACTCAGCCCTATTTACAGCACTGAGTCGGTGACTGTTACACGTTTCAGAAGCTTCTTAACACAGGGATTACAGCCTGTTGTAAAAATACCATGAGTATAAACAAAGGTAAGTTTAATTATAATTTAATAGGCCTTCCTATTAAATTCCTTGTCTTTCCTTTCTTCTGTGTTCTGATGGAATGTCACTGCTTAGTAATTACCTGTAGTATTTGTTAATGCTGCCTCTGAGCCACGTGTATGGCAAAAATTTGATTTCATACTCAAAGAGGTAGTTTCAAAAAGAAGTCTCTATGATTCCTAGGCAACTTTGAGAGCAGTATACTAAAGTGATGGTTTGAAATAATATTTCTGGGAGTGAATTCACTAATACCTTGTAAAACTATTTTCACCTCAAAGTGGTTAATTAATGAGAATTCAAAAGCCTGTGTGGAAGTTTTTTTGGCATTTCTGGCAAACTTCCCCTCCCTCTCAAGTGATCAAACTCAATGCTTGGCCCTCGGCTGGCACTCCTTCAGTTTGCTTGGACGGGTGGCTGCGTACCTCCAGGGCAGGTGTAGGTAGCAGAGGCAGGTGAGCTGGCAGCTCACCCCTCCACACACGTGGACCTCTGGTTTCTTGAAAGGTGTCCCTGTAAGATAAATAAGAAAGGAAGATTATTGTCAGAAAGGTTAGATTTTCTCTTGGGATCTCTGACTTCCAATGTGAAAATTCAAAGTGATCTCCAAATGGAACAACGTCCTAGAGATCCGCATTCTTTTGCAGCCGCATGAGTTTTGGGTTTTCCCTCCTTGTAGCTGTTGACAACCTGTTTTTGTCTTAATGGCAGCATCTTGTTAGGGCTGGGGCTGAAGCTGAATACCATTTGGGGTTGAAATCTTTGGGCAGAGTTGCAGGTACAACGTTAGCATCTTGTTGCTTGCACCCCCATGCATTGTGGGCAGCACCTGGTAGTGCAACGGTGAAAACAAAACTGCTTGTATTTTCTCTCCACCCATTTGATGGGGAGACCTGCAGTAGCAATAAGATTGAAGATTGTAGGAACACAGAGCTGTATGTAGAATACCTATTTTCACCTGAGACCAAGCATGAGAAGCTCCCATACTAACTGCTGAACATAGTTCTATTGGAAAGTAGGTCAGCCAGTCCTGATTTTACTAGTTGCCAGCCAAATTCGTTGCAAATGTCAGAAACACAACTCATCTGTTTGTTAGCCTCCATAGCAGCAAAATGTGAAACAAGAAGGACACGATCTCATGCTAATTTTACATTCTTTCTTAGAATAAATGTCTATGACATTTATTTATGGTACATACGGTAAGACAGTGATGATGGTTATATGTATGACCAGAGTGGATTAGACCAAAAGTCCATCTAGTTAATGTCCCACCCCTGGCAGCGATCAGTGTCTGTGTCTACGGAAGAGGAAAAAAGAGGGCAAAGGCAATGCACTGTCTCATTAGGAAATACTGCTACCATCCGGTGGTCTGACCTAGGATTTGTCATGCCAGAGGTGGTATCTGAACAGATTTTTTTTTCTATAAAATTGCCAAATCTTCCATTATTCTGTGTGAAATATGGTCTAGTGGGATGGTATAAGAAGGCTTGGCTCCTGTGGAGAGAGAAAGAAAGTATTTGTAAAAGGCTTGTTTCCTAGGATATATGTACAAAAGGCCAACACAGGGGTCAGGAGAGGTGTCTTCTGTGAGTTTCTTCTGAAACGTGGTCCTTTTAGATGGTGACTTCAGTAACAGAGGAAAGGACACATGTCTGATGGCCCTGATTTCTGTGCAGATGGATTCTTTGCAGGATGCAGCTGCTAAGGTAAGGAGCATGTATACATTTAGATTCCTCAGGTGACTTATATTTGGCTGCCTTGGACTGCTTTTCACAGCGACGGCAAAAGGCGTATCCTCTATTGTATCACGATCCATCTGCCAAACGTCAAGTGTCTCATTTGATAGGTGGTGCATTACAGCACCTTGGTGAACTGGCGGAAAGTGTGCTCTTAATCTGGCAAAACAAGGTATTCTCTCAATCTGGGAAACAGCTGAATTTTTAAAGATGAAATATAAGTAAATAAATATTTGAAAAGCAAAGCCGCTTAAGGATTTAGAAATATTAAGTTCAGCAAATAAAAATACCTTTCTATAATGTAGCTTTATGCAGCAACATCTGTATATGCCACTATCTATATTCATCTTCATAGCATGGCCATAATGATATATATAATTTAGTTTTCTCTCCCCATTATATGCATGTATTTTACAAAACTGTGGTTTTTTGCAGCAGATAAAAAACATAGCTCTGTCATGACAAATTTCTTATTGAAGCCCAAATTTAGGAAGACATTTAAATATATGCTTAATTTTGAATACATTTTTCTTCTTCTTAACCTCAGTAAAATTCTTCACATTCTTAAGATTAGAAACGCACTTAGGTATCTGGTTGTTCATTTTCCAATTAATTGTTCTGAATTTTCAATATGAGGCCATAACAAACAGCAGATTTTCTCATCCAATGTGACAGATTAAATGAAACTTGATTACATGCTCCTAGTGGTTCAGAGCAGTACATACTTTCAGAGTTTTTCATAAGGCAAAATTTAAGATACACCTGACATTTGCAGGTCTTTTAGACTGATAACTGTCTGAAAATGACTTACTAAAACCACCTTAGCTATAAATGCAGCAAAAGCAGCTAAATACACCGGTTTAGAAAGCTTAATATAACTTAATCCTGGCACCTTTTTATAACATCCTAAAATACTTTGCAACATGGAGTCAAGGTTTTCTTTTCTTAAAACCCTATTATGAAGAAAGTTAATTTCACTTTCAAGTCAGAGGCCTTACCTACCCGGCTGCATTACCACTCCTCTGACAGGCCTATTCAGCCGGGCCCCGCTGATATGTTGTAGAGATTTGAAAGTAAAGAATTGCAAGAAGTGCAATTTAATCCCAAAGTCATTACCTAAATGCTGAGATAGGATGGGGATTACCACCAATGTAAATGAGATATGAGACAGCCAATGGATTAGGGGACCCTTTCTTTAGGATGACTTCAGCAAATAGGCTAAGATAAGGAAATCTTTGTAATTACATGGAGCTACACTGGTCAATTCTGACTTTTAAATACTGAGGCGCTGGAGAAAAGGAAAAAACCCCTACATATGTTATTATGTGCAATATTAAGTAATTCCTTTCTAATTCTACACAATCAATAGAAGAACATCATGCCAAATGAAAAGATGAGGGCTGCCTACATGTCCTTTTGTGACTGGTATCATTCCATCATTTTTGGTAATATCATTTCCAAATTAAATTTTATGGTCCATTACATACTAGCTCAAACACTTTTCTAATGGAATCTTAAATGGAACTGACTTGCTTTGCGTGGGGTTTGTCTCTCAGTTAAGATGTTATTTAGTTCTAATTATCAGATAATGAACTCAGGAAATTTAATTTTTAATATTTATATGTCAAAAGTCCATTGTACTTTGGTTAAAGGCTTTAAATTAAAAATTAACATGGACAGAATACTAAATGAATATTTTCCCTATCTATAAGAGTGAGAAATGAGTTACATAGTTCCCAGATTAGCTTGTTACACTGCAACTGTTTACTTAAAAACTTAATTTAGTCTTCAGAAATAAATCACAAATAAGGAGATCCAGGAAAATGAACCTGTGAAGCTTTAGGTATACGAGCTTAAATTGCATCATACCTTTATATGCATTGTCTCAGCTTTATATCTATAAGGCATCATTCAGATGTATATGTATATTTACTGCACATGTAAATGACTGTGCAAATATGCAGTTTCCAAACCATTCTGGTTCTTTTTATGGCTGTTCTTTACATTTACATTTTCTCTCTTTGCCCACTTTCACTCCTCATTTCCTTCTTAACAAAAAATGTAAACCTGACTTTTTCTTAATTATCCTTCCACATTTCAGAGCAAGCTGTCTCAGGAAAATAACTGCAGAAACAAGAAAAAGATATTTCTTTGGACTTAAGTTTCAACAGGTGCCTGTCCAGTTGTATGTCCTTAATTTGTGTCTCTGATTTTTCTGTTGGTGTCTCGTGGTTACTGGGCTGAGCTGGAACTGGGGAAAACTGGGTTCAATTCTTTCCCATGCTACTGTCTACTTGGACGACCAGGGGCAAGTCCTGTAAAATGTGAGGCTAAGAAAGGACCATTTCAGTACCTTGCTATTGTAATAGACTCTGGTGACTGAGCCAAAGCCTCTGCAAACCATGTATAACATGTATGGAGAGTGACCTTCGTCAGAACAGATGCACACCAGAGAGTACGCAGCCTACGTTCAATGGCAGAAAACACCAAGACTGAAGGTGAGTGTTAATCTTGTCCACATCAATGTTTAGGTCCTTTTATTCCCTTTGCTAAAGAAGAACTAATCTGGAATTGACCTTCTCCTAAAACTTCAATTTCTTCCCAAGAAAAGGAGCAGGGGGGACACACTTTAAAACTTGCTTTTACTCAGAAATGCAGTAGGTACCAACTCCCTTCTTTTTGTGTAGTGACTTAGTGGTTAGGACATTCGCTTCAGGGTGAGAGACTTGGGCTGAAGAGTAAGGTATTTTGGGTCCTATCAAATGAACAGTTTGGGCATATTATCTCAAGACTGTTTACTTTCATATTCATAAACAGTACTCAGAGCAGAGACTGGACAGCTGAATCTCTACATTCACATGTGTCTTGCTCATGTATTGTGTAGTCCCTCTTCACTGTTTAAAGCCTAACTTGGGCTGAGTCCTGAGATGTGTGAGCTCCTGTAACAGCTGAATGTACTCAACAATCTCATGGATCTTCTGGAGCACGTGCCAAAGCACATGCCATACAAAAATAGGGCTGTAGATAAGACAGAGGTGTGCAGAGAAAGGATGAAAGGCAACAGACACAAGTGGCAGCAAGGAAAATTTCAATCAGATATAAGGTTCACAATGATGTTGATCAAAAACTAGAACAGGTTTCTCAGAAAGTCAGTAGAGTATATGTCCTCGGACATACTCAAAACTTCCCTGGGCAGGGCCCTGAACAATCCACCCAAACTTCAAAACCAGCTGTGCTTTGAGCAAGGAGTTGAAACAGGTGACCTCCAAAGGTCCCTTTCCAAGCCAAGTTTTTCTATAATTCAGTTATCTGGGTCCTAAAAGCTGTCTGAACATTTTAATTGGTGGGATGTAGACTTGTATCAACAACAAATCCTTTTTAAAACTCCCTTTCAAGAAAACTGGATGCAAATAATGTTTTCCAATATTATTTACCTAGATCACAGAATCACAGAATCATTAAGGTTGGAAAAGACCTGTAAGATCATCAAGTCCAACCGTCAACCCAACCCATGCCCACTAAACCATGTCCCTCAATGCCACGTCCACATGTTCCTTGAACACCTCCAGTGATGGTGACTCCACCACCTCCCTGGGCAGCCTATTCCAGTGTTTGACCACTCTCTCAGTAAAGAAATTTTTCCTAATATCCAGCCTGAACCTCCCCTGGTGCAACTTGAGGCCATTTCCTCTTGTCCTGTCGCTAGTCACCTAGGAGAAGAGACCAACACCCACCTCTCTGCAACCCCCTTTCAGGCAGTTGTAGAGAGCGATAAGGTCTCCCCTCAGCCTCCTCTTCTCCAGACTGAACAACCCCAGTTCCCTCAGGAGCTCCTCGTCAGACTTGTGCTCCAGACCCCTCACGAGCTCCATCGCCCTTCTCTGGACACGCTCCAGCACCTCAATGTCCTTCTTGTAGTGAGGGGCCCAAAACTGAACACAGCATTCAAGGTGCGGCCTCACCAGCGCCGAGTAGAGGGGTATGATCACCTCCCTACTGCTACTGGCCACACCATTTCTGATACAGGCCAGGATGCCGTTGGCCTTCTTGGCCACCTGGGCACACTGCTGCCTCATCTTCAGCCGGCTGTCGATCAACACCCCCAGGTCCTTTTCTGCCGGCCAAGTTTCCAGCCACTCGTCCCCAAGCCTGTAGCGTTGCATGGGGTTGTTGTGACCCAAGTGCAGGACCCGGCACTTGGCCTTCTGGAACCTCATCCAATTGGCCTGGGCCCATCCATCCAGCCTGTCCAGATCCCTCTGCAGAGCCTTCCTACCCTCGAGCAGATCAACACTCCCGCCCAACTTGGTGTTGTCTGCAAACTTACTGAGGGAGCACTCAATCCCCTCATCCAGATCATAGATAAAGATATTAAACAAGATCAGCCCCAATACCAAGTCCTGGGGGACACCACTTGTGACCGGCTGCCAACTGGATTTTGCTCCATTCACCACAGCTCTCTGGGCTCGGCCGTCCAGCCAGTTTTTACCCAGCAAGAATGCACCTGTCTAAGCCATGAGCAGTTAGTTTCTCCAGGAGAATACTGTGGGAGACAGTGTCGAAGGCTTTACTAAAGTCCAGGTAGACAGCATCAACAGCCCTTCCCTCATCCACTACGTGGGTCACCTGGTCATAGAAGGAGATCAGGTTGGTCAAGCAGGACCTGCCTCTCATGAACCCATACTGACTGGGCCTGATCCCTTGTTTGTCCTGCACGTGCCCTGTGAGCACCCTCAAGATGAGCCTCTCCATAATCTTCCCCGGCACCGAGGTCAGGCTGACAGACCTGTAGTTCCCCAGATCCTCCTTCCGGCCCTTCTTGTAGATGGGTGTCACATTGGCAAGCCTCCAGTCATCTGGGACCTCCTGGCATATTGGGCCCTCTGTTCGCCTCAGGAGGGAATCGCCTACGACAATTACCTTCCTTTTTGTCTTAGTAGAGGTAGTCGTAATGTGTGGGGCTGACTGACTCACCGTAGGCAACCCCCTGGATGGACTTTCATCCATAGTCTCATTAGCCTGGTCCTCAAGTTCCAGAGCCCCATATCTGTTGTGTAAGGGCAGCTGGGAAGGTGAGGGAGGCCGGGAGGGGATTTGCCTGCTGCCCTGAGCAGGGACCTGTTTCCATTCCCCTTCGTCTCTTAGGTCCCCTCCTTCTGCCCAGCGGCAAGAGGGTAAGGATCCTCTGCTATGCATATCCTAGATATGTATATCTAAAGTGGATCTGGTATTGGTATGACATGATATATGAGTGCAGATGATGTATCACTTTCCTTTAAAGTGACTGTCATTTACGTGTCAATCATGATTAAATTCCCATCTAACCTCTCTGTAGCTCTGATTTACCAAACCAGGCTTGCGAGCTTCTGTCAAAGAAACAAACTCAAGCCAAACCATTCTTCTCCACTTCCTCTTCCTCTGACATTATCAACAGAAGAAATCTGCTCAGTCAGGTTTTGCTGTCAGATTCTTCAAGTGTGAGCTTATGATTACTCCAGTTTCTTTACTGGAGTTAGTTTTGACTCACAGCCCTCGAACTGGGATTGCAGGTTTCACCCGCATGAGCTTTGAAAATTAATTGTTATTGGAAGGGATAGTTATGCAAAAGGTGCTTTCCACTGGTTGAATCTAGACTCTATTTGCTAATGCGGTCTGGGAGCATGCCAAACCTCAAGCCATCCACCTTGCCTCTTTTGGAAGCATGCATTCAAGTAGCCAGCCCTTAGTCTGTGAATGCCTTTACATTTGTCAGTATCAGAGCCTTCCACGAACTTCCTCAAGACCCCTGAAAGGAGGGAATCTGTCATCTTTTCTGACATCTTCAGTGCAAAAGCAAATGGCATAATTCACAAATTGACACTCACCTACCCTGCAAATAAATGCACCTGTGGGGCACCGCAAGCTCTGGACACGTAAGAAGTTATAATCAATAGGCTTGACCTAAAAGGCCATGGTTTTGATTGGACCAGCAGCTGTATTACAGAAAGGCAAAGATTATTATTGACTCATTTTCTGCTTCAGACCCCACAACCTGAATGATTCCCTATCCCTCTTCTGTTAGTAAAAGCAGGAGGCTTGGCAAGAGGGCAGACAACCAAAGAAGTGAAACCCTTGGTTTCGCATGAAGCTCCATGCATATAATATGTTACGTTCTCACAAGTGTTGGACTGGGTTTTGTGTGAGGTATACAGTGCTGGATCGTGCGTTATCTGCTGACAAGGAAGGACAACACTGTTCAGTAGATTAACCCTTATTAACCCTTAATTTCTTATGGAAAACAATGTTCAGGCTTATATGCATACGCTGCACTAAGCTGGGATCATAACAGGGGTCAAATAGTATGATGTCTGCTCAGAAGCTGTCAGCAAAGCCGGGAGACCATCTGCCCATGGTGAGACAGACAGTGTTGGAAAGGGGAGCCTGATGAGTCTCTCCCATCAGTACAAAATGGTGTTGCACCGGATACTGGGAAGTCATGGTTTGGAAAATGTCTTTACCAAAACAGCAGCAGCTGCAGCGAGTGTGAAGGAATTCTAGCTGATGTCCAGGCAGCAGAACATCACTCACGATAGGTCTGCCACCACCTTCAGTGTAGCCTTGGCTCCACAAACACACGCCACGTGCTTTCCTTTCCTATCAGCCTGTGGTAACCCTCTCAGAAACTTATCCAGAATTTGCAACGTGTTCTGGGATGGAAGGAATTATGCATTATAAATCAGTTGTAGGTATTACTATCAGCTACTGAAAAAAGCATAGCAATGGGAGGAGCCATGGGGGAATAATTGTAGTGTACGTTAATTATGTTTAGCTAGCTTGTGCTCACTGCTCAGAACACATCACCCTGAATCAGTTAATATCGGAAGAATGGAGAAGCATGAAAAAGGCACAACCTATTATCTCTTCTCGTGAAGGCTTCAGTCTGACTCCCTTTCATTCTTCCACTAAGCAAATTTCTTACATCTAATTTCTTTCCAAAATAAATAAAGAAAATTTCTTGTTACCTGTGGACAGATAGTTCATTGTTTTTTAAATTGAGTGTATATGCATACATGGGCATGTGTGTTTCTGATGCAGCTGGCATAATAGAGCTTTCACATTCATTTTTGCTTTTTAATTGAATAGTAAATTAAGTTGATTAATAAAAATCCTGGGTAGCTCCTGAATGTGAATTAAAGGCAGGCTAAGCATATAAATATAATATCTTTCAAAACAGTCATTTTGCGCAGCTTCTTCTAATTTTTCTTTTCCTTTTATTTCTTCAGGGCTGTAGTGGTGAGACTAGAGTGGATGCATGCTGTTCTTAAATGTTTATTTCTATTCTCAATAGCTATTTGAATCATTGCCAGCTATGATATCTTGCAATCAATTTGTGCTATTTCTCAGTCTCTTTTAACATTATACTGTACTCTTTCTGAGTGTATCTAATATCACATGACTGAAATGACTAATCTTTAAATAATACCTAGAAAATATCAGATACCTGAATTGAACAGTTTAGCCATGTCTGGTTTATTTTTTCCATCTTTAGAGAGACCCGTTCCTTTTACTTCAGTGCTATTTTTCTGTTCTTTTAATAAATGCATTATCTTGATTCCACAGCACTTCAGCTGAACATGGGAAAAGTCGTGAGACCTTGGGACCAGGACCCAGCTGTATCATTTTTGGTGACAGGTAAACAAGAGACTTTCTTCTTCTCAAAAGCTTAGGCTGGGAGGAGTAATGAGAGACTACAGCAATGAGACAGGGAACCCAAAACAAGAACACGAAAATGAGGATTGATTGGGATATCAAGTTGAGACGCATACATGGCATATACTTTGATCTTTGTCTATGAAAACACCTATGTGAAACCTTGTTTCTTTATTTGCTGTTTTAATATAAAGCATTATTGATCCTTTGCGCATCGATCTTTTGATCTAGTATCTCTTAAAACTTCACTTCTCCGATTTGTGGTGTACAATGGAAAACCTGCATCTGTACGAAAGCCCTTCTGTGTGCAGCAATACACTCCAGTCACTCCAAGGCCAAGATATATGATTTAACAAACCAACAAATTATCTTTCCATTTCTAACTGATTTAAAAACAATTGCCTTACTGTTGCTTCAGAGGAGGGTGGGTCTTTCACTGTCACAAGGTCACTTTGCAAGTTTTAATTGCTGGGTGCTGTTCTGTCCTTTCATGGCTTTCTAAGTGATAAATAGCTCATTGGTTCAAAAGCTAGTCTATATAAACAAGCTTATCTCTGCCCATAGTCTTTAATGAAAAATGAGTTGTGAGTATCATTGTTAATCATGGTAATTGTTAATGTTAAGGGGGCTGATATTATGAGTTTTCCTATTAGGCTTTCAATTCGTTATATAAAATGAGCAATCTAGTGGCCATCTATAGCATTCTAATTTTAATTATCTAGTGGCTGCATTTCAGACCACCCTTTTTTTATTGAGATTAACAAAACCGTTAATGCAGTAACCAGTGTCTTTTGACGTAATTGGGAGAAGTTACTTGAAAAGTTCAATATGCAATCGTATTATTAAAGATCAGCTCATCACACTATGATGTGCTTCCTTCTGGGAATCACTCTCTGTTGGTTTTGATTTAGCTTACCTGACTTACACTGGCAATTTTACCCATGTTTGTTCAGCTCTATATTAAAAAGACCCCGTATTTGACATGTGTAAAATACATGGCGTGTAAGGCAAAAAAGATAGCAAGGGAAGACTTCAGGACTAGTCAAGCCTAGACTCTGTGAAGAAGTTAATGACAGAAGGACAGAGGAAAAAACAGATTTAAAACCCACACTAACACTTCATACCACTCCTTAGACAACCAGCAGTAGTGTTTAAAAGAATTACGGACTACAGTATCCAGACAGAAACTCCTAAAAATTCACCACACTTCATGCATGTCTGCTTCAGCTTTGTAGGATGAGGTACATATAAATGTATCTTCATCATTTGAGATACAAATATTCATTACAGCAGCATTGTGCCCATTTAAATGAATCAAGAGGGAGAGCTGTTTTGAATATATCTGTGTGCATCAGTGATGCAGGCTAAAGTGGCTGGAGTCTCCCATTTTCTGGTTTTGTATTTACATTATATATTATGGCATAATAAAGTTCTATTTAGAGAAATGCAAAAG
Source organism: Gavia stellata (assembly GCF_030936135.1). Classification (NCBI taxonomy): domain Eukaryota; kingdom Metazoa; phylum Chordata; class Aves; order Gaviiformes; family Gaviidae; genus Gavia; species Gavia stellata. Next base: position 8,277,608 of record NC_082598.1, read on the forward strand.
ATGCAGAAGGTGACATTTACAGGTGTATGAAAGAATAATTTCTTTTATCTCTAAAATAAACACAAGGTGTCTGCCAGTCCCATGTTTCTGCTGGAAAGAGGGTGGAAAGGTTAAAAAGGGTACAGAAAGGAGTAGGTTATGGAATTTCCAAGAGGGAACTATTATATTTTTAAGAAATTCTTCTGCACAAAGACACATGGATCTGTTTGTCATGTGAGGAAACAGAAAGACATGTGGGAGCTGGACATCACACCAAAGGTGGTGGCACTGGGGCAGCGAGATGTTTATGGGTGTTCCCAGCATACCCTGCTGATACAAACTGCCAGGAAGGGCTCCCAGGTGTGAATAGACTTAAATAGCTTTTCTAATAGCACTAAATGTAGTACAGGTGAGCTGTTAACTGTCTTTGCCATTTGTACAGTTTAAGTTATCATTGATGCAGTCATCAGAAGGCTGGTTTGACTTGGATGTTTGCAAAATGTTGAAAGCTGAACAATATTCTTTGGTTTTGCATCAATAGAAGGTGCTTCACTCACGGCTGCAAATGCTTTTATTTCTTGGCTACATTTAGCCATGAAATACGTCTATCCTTTGTTCTCAATGCTGAATTAGTTTCTTTAGGTCATAGAATAAGGAGTCTCAAACCCTGACTAGGGTCCTTACATGTTGTATTTATTTATTATGATTTTGTCGCAATAAAAATCATCTTCATTAATTATAAGTGAAATTCAAGCAATGATCCAGGAATTTAAAGATGCTCTGCATTTTGCATCCCTCCCTTACTTGGTGTGTTCTGACTTTTACCGGCTGCAGGGTAAGTTGAGTCCTATTTGCACTCATGAGGATATGGCTGTGTGTGAGGGTAGCAATGATTGCAGCTGGCCATAAAGGACCTGTTTCTTCTAATGCTCTCACTCTACACTAGCACTGGAGAAAGTCTAAAGAAGACAGTAGGATTACTCCTGACTTATTATAGTGCAACTAAGAACCAACTTTTCTATTTTTAATGTTGTCGGTGGATGTTCAGTATATCCGTTTAATACTCCGAGCATGACCTCCAGTGAGAAGTTCATTAGCTGCATACTGAAATAAGGCCTGACCCTAGGCAGAATGGAAAAGGACTTGGTGTTATGCAGCTCCTGTCAGTCCCAGAGTGCTTGTCAAGGTTATGAGTTAAAGATTGATAGCGTAGAGACTGCACAAGCATTTATATGAGAGGGGAGAGGTCCTGGGTGTTAGATCCTCTGTTATAAAGAGAGGGGATATTGGCCAAAATGCAAGAGTAGTTGTCCTTCTCTTTTCAAGAAGTGTTATGGAAATCCGTGTACTGTAATACTTGTTCCCTCTTGAAACATGTTTCAAACTTGTAATGAACTTATTTATATATCTCCAGGTATAACTTCCACTGCTCTGTAGGTACAGATGGAGCTATACAAGTAGTTGATTAAACTGTGTGACAGTCTTGTATATATCACAAGTAGGCCATATACAGAAAGGCCATACAAAACCTAGGAATTAACTCATGATGTGTCCACCGCATCCTAGGCATAACCACCAGCCTATTCTTCTGCCAGATTGCTATTGCACAGTTCCTTTTGCAAACAGCCAACTGCATAAACATGGAATGCGCTGCATGTTCTTAACATGCAGTGCATTTGTGTGATAAAGAGAATTTTGTCCATGGTGTAGATGACCATAACTCTTTCAGGGCACTCTCTGTGAGAAACTAACAGGATCTGATTCTGGTAAGCTGTTTTAATTTTAGATTAACTGTACCTCTTTCAAAACTATTCTGTTTCAAGCCCTCAAATATTTTAAAAAAGGGACGTTAAATTTACAGGTGATCAGATGTCAATACCTCTTGATCAAGGAAGTCTGCCTTTGCACATTTTGTCTTACGTCACTGTTTAACTTCAGGAGGATCCATTGTGACACACAGATTTAAAGAAATATTAGCCAGATTTACTGTGCACTATTCAGTTAAATCTAGTCCAGTACCAACCCTTTTTCCTTACTTGGTGGTAATGGTGGCTTTCAGCTCTAATACTCCCTGGGCATGTTGCAGAGTCATTGTTTTCCCAACATCCTTTTCTGGTTCTGTTTTTTTTTGAATGTGGCACAAACCGGGAAAATGAGACCAGCTTTAGTAAATCAATTGTCTGCACTTCTCTCTCCTCTGACTTAAAGGAGGGGTTTTTTTATGGCTGTAGAAGTGGCCTGTTTTCACCACGCTGAAGTCTCAGAAGGTCATGGTTATAGGACACATATTTTTGGACACAAAATACTATAATGTTTTTTCAGTGGGGCAGGTGGGCATGTAAAAGTGTTTCTGGCTGTTCAACAGAACGGAGAGCACTCGGGGACCTCTTAGTTTACTAAATCAAATCCCCTCCCTGGCCCGATGTTGTATAATCAGTGTATTGAGCTCCATTTTACAAGTGGTTGGTTTCGTTAGCTCAGTTTGTACCATTTAGAGTAGCTTTCTGACATATAGAGATTTTCTACTAATGTCCAACCAGTGAATGACCAGCAATCATATCTCATCTCTGTCTTTCATTACTACCCTGCATACAACAAAATCTTTTGGTCTCTTTTTCTTTCCTTTGATCAACCTAGCAGGAAGGATGTTTGAATTTGTGTGTCCTGGGTAAGATTGACCAGAACTGTACACGATGCTTCTATTTATGTGGTATGCCACCTTGTAGGCCACACAATAGGGACTGTAGGCATTCCTGCTTCAAGCCAAACAACTTGCGATGGAAGAAGAGCAACTGTCATAGAGGGCACCCAAACAAAAGGATCTGCAGAATGACCTTCAGAAGAGCTGAAGGTCATGACATGCAGCATGGAAGTGCAAGGTCTGTATGGCAGGTAACCTCCACAAAACTTCTCCCTGAAGTCCTGCTTGGGACTTGGTTCAAGTATGTGACTTAATACCTTTTCCAAATCTTTCATTAATTTTATTTTGGAAGAAATTGTTGACAGTCTTACTCTCATTAGCCATGCACACACCCACAAGTCTAACTCTTCTTGAATCATGATGAACTTCTCATGCCAAGAGAGGAGAAGTCTGTATCAGAACTGAATCCCTCCTGGCTCTTTGTCCTCTGCCCAGACCTCTCAGTCAATCATTCACTATAGACCTCTGATGGAAAATATAGTCAAAGCCATGTGACCCAGGAGTCTGGTCACAACGAATCTTTGTAGTTCCAGCCTCTAAGTTATAGAATTTGCTGGATAGGTAATAGAATGGAAATGAAGTAATATTTCAATATTTTCATGCTGCCTGCATTACAATTATGATGTTAATTAATTATCTGCCTGGCAGTTAACACCATGCAGAGGCATGGTTGCGGTCGACTTCCTGCTGTTCTGCTAGCAGTGAGTAATTAACCTCTCCTCTTCCCTGGGATTCTCTACAAGATGATCAGCGTGTTGATGATATAATTATTATTAATTCAGTTTCTGTGTTTCGTTGACATTGTTAATTACTTGTCGGTAATCAGCTAATGTTTAATCTTCCTTGCTGGATAGCTCCTTAAAAGGCTGCTTGAAATGGTTCAGAGGGGCTTCCCAGCACATTCTCACTCCTCATTGCATCAAGTGGCGGACAGACCACTATTCAAAATAAATTATTATCTAAATACTACAAGAAGCCTACTGAAGTTGGGGAATTTTTGGATCAAATTAACTGTTGTAAGCGAGAATATGTAAAGCTGTTGTCAATAAATTAGGGAAACAAGTGGGATCCCTTTTGGTGCCAACTTTAAAAATTGATCTCACTTACAAAATTGTCAATATAATTTAAAGAGCAAAATTTAATTTAGTGCTGTTTTTTGTTTTTAGAGGATTAGTGCTTTCCTGCAAGTAACAGTTCATGGCGTTTTTACTTTCAGCAAAAGTAAGAAATCTCTTTCCTAGAGTCTTGACCAATTGTGAAAGCACATGGGCATTGCATACCATGTGAAACTTTCCTTTGCAAAAGTAACTTTTGCAAAGATTTTAAAGGTAATGCCAAAAGCTTTTCTTTTTTTTTTTCTTGCGCATTGCTTAAATGCATATGTCTTAAAATCAGATTAGACCAATTCTGTTTCCCACTGCAATAAACAGAGTGGAAAGTTTTAAAAAATATCTTCATAAAACAAAATTTTATGTGTTATTTTTTCAGCACGTGGTATAGCCACCAAAGTTACTAGTTCATTTTGCTTTAAATTCCTAGGTTGACCTTTATCAGAACACGAAAAAGACATCAGATTATTGGGGTAGAACAGTAAACAATTAATCATATTCAGTGTGCTCCTTGTTTGAGACTGGAACTACCCCTGCCTTTCTAGGTAAAATATATAGCTTAAAATGTAAATGATGTGAAGAGAACAGAAGAAGTTCTGATCTTCGGCAGAACTGGGCTTAAACTTATTTATGGGATAGGAAGGCTTTGAGAAAGAACAGCAAAAGGAAGACCTTGAATGAAAAGAAAAGGGTACTTGATAAAGGAGATCATACATTTTTCTCTGCCTGGTACTGGTAAAGTCCCAGTGGTAGTGTGGTACTCGAGTTTGCAGTATTTTATTTCAAGAACAGTGTGAGAATATATGGTCCATAAGGAAAAAGTGAATTAATTGATGTTTTCATCCGTCTAAGTCTTAATTGCTTTGCTCTGCAAGAATTTAATGCCAAAAAATCTGCTATCTTTCGCCTGAGATTATCCTCAAGCTTTGTTTTGAACCTAAAGTTTGGGAAACTTGGAGCAAAACTCAGCAAAACTCTACTTTATACCTGACTTTGGAAGCAAAATGCTTCTACTTTATGCTAACGTTTTATTTGGAACCACAGTCTCTCCCATGTCAACTAGAAAATGTTATATGCTTAAACTCAGCTTAAACTCACATGAAATTGGGGAACAAGTAGTGTCATAAATGTCAGAAAATGTAATCACTTTTCTTTCTGGAAGTTTCAGCCTCACTTTTACACTCAAACTCCCAAAGGATAAATGTCCACTTTTCCTTTGCTAAGTATGTGGCAAAGCCTAGTCTCACCAAGATAACTAGCAGGATTGTGTAACACAGAGTGCTACACTTGAAGGGGAAACGGAACATTTTTTATTTCCTAAGTTTCACATAAAGGTAATATAAATGAGCATGCAGATTGTGGAATGGTTCATATTTTACGTATTCAAGCTCTGGTAATAGGTGGGGACAATATGAATTGTACTTGTGTACCGAACAAGGTCTAGTTACCCAGCCTGCCTTTGATAACACTCCTCATTTTGTAAGCTATATGACATGTCAATTTACTGTTTTCATTTTGGAGACTGAGAATGTTGGATTGAAGCTTCAAGATCAAAACAAAGGTTAAAACAAAAGAACTGTTGATTTCTTCTTTCCCAAGTGTAAATATTCTCGTGTATCCGAGGGTGACACCCTGTATTATCCGGAAATAGGGACTCCTGTTGTACATTCCTTTTACAGAGGGAGGATGGTTCAGTTGTTACGGTATTTGTCTTGAATGCGGACAGCATGGGTATAATTCCTCATACTGCTACAGACTTTGTGTATGACCTTGGGAAAATTGTTCAGACCCAGATCCTCAACAGCACTCAGATGCCTTGGGTTTGCAGGGCTGAAGTGATCTGGTAAAGTGTGAATTTTGAATGTTTCTCTTTAATGAACTATTTGCAAACTCCTGCATACAGGCAAAGCACAAGCTATTAGGTCATCCACTATCTCTGGGCTTCAGCTACATCTTTGGACATTATTTATTCACTGCTTGCTATGGATGCTGTCTAATAAGTCAGGTAAGTCACGCAGTGTATCTGTTTTCTTGTGTGATGACAGATTCCACAATGAATGTTGAATACTGTTTTTACAAGTATCATTTTGAGACGAGAGTATGAAGAAATGGCAATCAGCCATTATGCCAAGTATTTCTGTAGGTAGAAAAGCACTTTCAGGTTAGAATTCTAACCCCAAATGACTAAACCCATGGTTACCTAAAAAGCCAGTTGGGTGACAGTCAAAAACACGTGAAGGGAGTTTTGCAGCGTTTCTCCTTGTTCTGCAGAAGGCAGTGCAGAGTGGCACAAGCTGATCAAAGTGAGAGGCAGCAACCCATCAGGAGCCAAGTCCTGGTTTTACCCAGAACAGTGTAAATCTGGCACTGCCCCAAGGAGTCAAGGGCTTTCCTTCAGATCTGCAGCAGGTTGTCTGGGAGCAGGAGCTTTACTGGTAGTGGCGTGGAAGATATTGGAACCAGCTTCAGTTATTGCACAGAGGTCCCATCAGAGCTAGTGATGGTCATTCTGAAGTTCAGAACAGTCCCTGCCTTTTTATATTATCAGAGCTGCTCACTTTTGGGGTTTGGCCAAAGAGCTGAAAGAGATGTAGCTTAATTTTATATTCACTTAAACCTGTCTGCTTGCCCCCCTGCAATTATATGAAATTGTCAGGGTGCTTAACATGCAAAAAAATAAGATTTGACATTACATTTATTCCTGCGTAGCAAATTCAAGGTCAGTATGAGCTATTGTCAATTGCTGCCTGAGTATATTACTTGAATAACTCTATTCAAAGACTGATAAAATAGATTTCTCACAAACAAGCTCTAGAAATAGTTTTTACAAAATTCAGTTCCTCCTAATTAAACAAAGGACTCTCTGGAATTTTGAAACCCATATTAGCTCATTTACACAATACAATGGCAGATGGTAATAAAAAAAAAGAAGTGTAATAAAAATGTACTGAAGTTTCAGCTGAGAAGACTTGGGGTTTTTTTTAAATCTAGTTCTGACATGGTCTGTGTTTTGGTAACACAAGAAGAATCTCCTACCAGTAGGAAATGACAGTTTTCAAAGGTTTTTAAAATGTCTCTTATTCTAAGTTATAACCTTAGGAATGAGTCACTGAGAGTCGGTCTGTACATTTGACCCTCCATTACTGCAGCTGCAGCCACCTTACCCAGTTTTTCACAGACAGGGTCTCTGTCACTCTCTCTTCAGTCTAGTTCACACTACAAGAAGTTTGCTGCTCTATTCATGTGTGCTTTTACCAGCATAGCTTATGGTGCACCCCAGGGGATGTAGAGTAGTCTGTCAGTATAACTGCATCTACGCTGGGGCTTTGGGTGCAAAAAAAGGGAGATTTTTTTTTTTGTTATATTGTTGAAAATTTCTAGTGTAGATTATCTGGCTCACTTTTGGTGGAACCTTATAATATTATTGCTAATGTTTCCTGTAGGTGTATGGAGCCATAGCTGCATGGATGTATAGGAAAGCGAAGGTCACACCATGGATGCCTGGCATACACATGAACTGGATTCAGGATCTTCCCTGAAGCCAAAGGAGTGATGAGTCAGTGTGAAAGCACCTCTGTTGACTTCCTTCAGATTGTCAGAGGAATTGTAGACTGAGCTGCTGTTATTTCTGTAGGACATTGCAAAAGCAACTCCTAGAAAGAGTGGAGTCAGGTGTCACTGTAGATATCTGCTGGCTTTAGAACTGTTATTGGTCCTGATCATATATATGAAATGAAGTATTTGAATCTCAGGAGCTCAGGGTGTTTGCAGGGCTGGTAGCTGAAACAAATTTATCTGTTGGATATATGTTTATATGTTGTATGTAAATCATGACATTTAGCATTGTTGAAATAAGTGTGGGATAGTATGATACCTACATTAGACAAGAAGGGTTTTTTTGGTAGAAAAACTTAAACCCCATCAATGTGTCATGGAGAATATACTTCTGCTTTGAGCTGCAGGTTGGTCCACTGATTACCAGTTATTATGAACACTTTTGACTGCTGAAGCAGAAAGAATATTCAAAGTAGGGACAAGGGACTGGAGGAGACCTGCTGGGTCACTCACTCCTCTGCTAACACGGGCACACTAGATTGCCCTTATAATTGATCAAAATTCAGCTGAAACCACTTAGGTTTCCTGTTCCCAACTTCCCTACTGAAACTCCCTTACTGAGGGGTATTCCTGAACTTCATCATTTCACTAATTAGAAACCTTCCTATAATTTCCAGAGAAAAATCATGGTTGATCAGTTTATATCGATGTATTCCAAGCCAGGGTAATTTCTGAGCTCAAGCAGTTCTCTTCCGTCTGTGGTGTGACCCTAATGAAATTTGCATTACGCTGTTCTTACATGATTGCTCTTTCTATTTCTTCAGAGCAATGAAAATTAGAGAGTTTTCAGGTTTTAATTTTGTTTTATTTTGGGTGGTAAATTTTCAGACTGTGATGGCTTCTAGAGCATTAAATGGGTCTTGAGATGTCGTGTGAGTATTGCAAATACAAACAAGGAGAACAAGAAGCTGTCTCTGTCCTGAGCATTTAAAAAAACAAAACGAAGTGGTTGAAGGGAAAAACTAGCTCAGCCTTGTTAGTTCTGGATACAAAGTATGGGCTTTTTTATTTATGGGAGAAGCAGGAAAAAAGGGAAAAATTCAGCTGAAAAAGGAATAGTTCACACTTGCTGCCTGCCTCTATAGTGGTCTGGGTTTAAAGGCGCTACAGTAGAACTCCTTTTGAATGAAGATTTGGTGGAAAATAAGGTAGGGACCATCTTCATCTTTTTCCATGTGTATCTCACCTGCACAGTATCAGAAGTGAGGGAAAAGCATGATGTTTTTGAAGGAGAAGCTGATAATGGCTTGGACCGCTGGCTGAGGAAAACCAAGGGATGGTATTTAGATGTGTTTGACAGAGGGAGCTAAGTAAAACAAGTCTTTAAATTTGAAAAAGTTGCTGTTAGGCATAGTATGAGTGGAAGGGAAAGGGGTGACTATCATCAGACAGCAGGTCATCCTACTGGGCAGTGGCCAACGTGAAGGGAAAAAAGAGCATGGTATAGTCAAGTGAAGAGACAACACGGCTTGGATGAGAGTTTTATCTGGATGGAAAGCCTGAAAGGTATTCTTAGATACATGAGAAAAATAGGAAATGTTCAGATATTGCCTGAGCACCTGCCTGAAAGCACGTGGGCTGAATCTCTGGTCTGACCTTGCCTATGTGGCTGATGGGGTGAAAGGATGATTGAATTGGGTTCACTTCCATTCACCCATCTGCAAATGCAGTGCTTGTGCTGGGTGTGGGTTGTGGTCAGTGCAGGGAAAGTTTTTTTAAAAAAGTTTAATGCTTATTTAATTCCCATTACAAAATGAGAAAAACAATGAAGTGTAAGGAGCATTAATTATTGGCTGCAGGCATTTAAAGAGAGCTCTCAGAGATTTCATCTACTCAGCTGCAAGGTTAAGATTATTATCCCCATCTTGCAAGTGGGGGTCTGAACCTCAAGGTCACGCAGTATGTCAGTAGCGGAGTCAAATAAAAAATTATCCAGCAAGCTCTTGCTGTAACTGCAAGCCAGTACTGCCGCACTCAATATAGTATATAGATAGTATACTGTAAACGCTTGTGAAAAGAATCTGTGGTTTTATTACTTCAATAATCTCAAAATCTAATTCTGATTTTGCTGGTATGGTGTCAGTGCTACGAGTCTATCTCATCCAGCCGGTTTCTTTTCAATTTTTCAATCTGGCTTGTCTAGGGAGACGGGGTGACATTTCTCCTTGTTTTGTTCTTTTTTTATTTCTTTTACCTCTGTCACAACCCTCTAAAACAATACTTTAGAAAATGACAGAGAAGCAGTGTTTGTAAAATGTCATGATCACAAACAATCAGAGTGATTGCATGCTACATTTATCGTACATCAATGTCCCCTGCCATCAATTGCTTCTTGAAACTACAGAAGTCCACGAAGTGAAGCGGGACTTGCTCTTACAGTGAGTTGTCCTAATAACTTCTTGCAGTCCCTTGTTTTAGCAGTAGAGCTGAGCTAATTATTTAAATCCTGTATGACCAGCTCTGACTTTTTAATTCAGTGAGCTGTTAGTAGTTGTTTGCAAATATTTGCCAAGCTGTTTTGCTGAGCCTTATCCCCTGCTTTGACAATTCATCGCCAAGGTTGTCTGAGCCATGGGATGTGATTTTCTTTCTGATTCTAGACTGGGTTTACTGGCTTTTTTTAAAATGGAAGACTAATGAATTGCTAAATTTGAAGACAAAATTTCAGCAAATTTGCTGTTAGTTTCACAAATTAGCTGTGTCAGTCAGAATCTGAGGGAATAGCAAACAGCAAATCCCCCAAATCAAAGTAAATTGCACTGCTTGTTTTCACTCACAAAAATACAAACAAATCCATCAAAATAGGCCATCTGTTCAAGCATTTTAGCATAGCTGGTGTCTATGATCCACAACTTCTGTTTGTTCCCAGAAACTCATGAGTCAGGCCAGCTGTAAGTTCTTTCTTATCTTTCCATTGCATTTTTAAGGAAAAAACCCAAGTAATAAAGAAAATGGCATCTTAAATATGTGGTGATGCTTCTCCTGGAGGCGTAACGTACTTGCAGTCTTTATATTGCCCCACAGGCACATGTGATCTCAGAAGCAAATGAACAGGTTGACCGTGATTTACACAGCTCGCTGCAATTTGGCCCCAACTCTCTTGGATATGAGTCAACTCTTTGTACGCTATCCCAGCACCTAAGAGCAGTGGGGACATCTCTGCTATAATTGTTGGGCTGATCTTTGGCATTGGAAGATTTCCAGAGATGGCTTCTTTCTGCGGTAACGTGATTCCACCTTCTGGATTGGTAACATGTGCAGGGATGCACTCAACTCTAGGTGCCCAAATTTAACCAGGGGAACCTGTGGCTAGGGACAGATGATGGAGGTTTGATTTCTCAGAGGGGTCATCACCGGGTCCCTCCAGAGTGGGAGGCACGGCTGAACAGAGAGTTAACACACTGGGAGCCAAGGTATCATCAAAGTTTGTTTCACGTAGGACCCCACTGCCATTTCATCAGCATAGAGATCTCCACCATAGACCACAGCCTCAGCCGGTTCCCGTCCAGGCATTGTAACATCATGTGATGTTGGGAAGGGTACGTGCTTGTCAGCTGTGGCGACGAATTTGTTCAAATCCTGGTCTTCATTGGACTGGAGTGGTCAGGTTGATTTAGCTGCAGGTGCTTGTGAGAAAGATCTGGCCTTGAAAATGGAGATCTTTGCACAAAAATCCTGAGCTCTGTCTTACACTTGGGTTACAAAAATCTCAGTAGCTGCATTTCTGTAATTATTTTCCTAGAAAGACTAACACAGTAATGACTTAAACCTGAATTTTGCAACTGTTCTGTGATATATACCTTGAAAAAAGCCTTATCTTTGTATTCATATTTGTGTCCTTAATTGCAATCAATATGGTGAGAAACAATTTGATTCCTGCATATACTGCATTATCTACTATAAGTATAAACTACAGTGCAGATTATGCAAATACTGTTATATAATGACAGCAGTTACTGCAGTGTCTTCCATGGTATATATCAGTGTACTGTAGCAATTAAACAGTATAGTGAAGCCATAGCAATTACCATTCTAAATTATAATAAGCACTTCAATACACACTACTGGATAAATCATTTCCTTATAGCAACCACTGTATATATGCTTCGGTTTTTATTCTAAAGCCCTTATTACTTGTCATCTGAACACTGTGCCAGATGATTTGTACTGCATGCTTGTAGTTTCAATGCATATTTATTACATGCCTTTTGCAAAAAATGCTCATAATGATTATAACTGTGTTAACTTATTATCCGTTTGCAGTGATATCTTAAAAAAAGAAATCAATGGTGTGGAAAGGAAGGTTACCCTTTGATTTTTTTGTCAAAAGCCCACCCAGAACTAGACATAACCTTCATATAATCTGAAGCTTAATAAAGCTAACTTCCCATAATTTTAGGGGGTTTAATTCAGAATTAAACACCTGAACTAGTAAGCTAAATTCTATTCATTTTTAGAATCAGCTTTCTTTCTAGGTAGTAAACAGATTCCCACTAAAACTTGTGCATGATTTTAATTACAGATAAGTTTCTCTTTAAAGGCCACAGCATTCATGCTCAGGTTGCTAAGCTGAATTCAATACATCTATATGTTAAAGGTAGCAAGCTAATGTGTAAACAGGGAAAATATTGGAACCAATTGCTGTTAATTTGGTTTTGATCAATTCGCATTGACTGCACTTTACATGCAAATGGGAAGTGTGTTGGATTATCCCAGCTGAAAATAGCTGAGATACTGAACTCTTTTTAAAAATCAAAAAATAGAATAAATGAAACTGGAGAAACAGAAAGTGGGAAGGCCTATGTTCCAAGTGTTGGTAAAGAGAAGCAAAGAATTACTGAATACGTATATGTTAGTATAGCTCAGTGTAGTACAGATTTATGGAACTGTTGTGTGGGAAGTCAAGATGACAAATTCTGGATCCTATTTAGAGTATTATCAATTTTTATGCTCTTAAGGTTACTAAAAATTGATCATTAATTTTAAAATAATTTGGAAAACTGCATGAGCCAGGCAAATGCAGAAAAGCAAGTATAATATAAGACAGACAAAGAGAAAAAAGAATAAATGTCGAAGTTACCATTCGGTAACATCAAATCTCAATAGAAAAAACTGTTTTCTGGCTGGAAATCAGGCCAAAAGTATGTGCTCTTCTTTAACTTTATTCATGTCCATAGTCCCACTGAGGTGGACAAAATATTTTGCATTCATGGCACTGCAGAAGAATAGGGTGAATGGACTGCCATGATCATGAGGTGGTTGTAGGTCAGCAATATATTTGATCCAGTCTCATGTATTAGTACCCACAAAAACAATTCCACCTGATTTACAATGAATGATGTGGATGGAGAAATATCTGTTGGAGCATAAAGGATAGTGACAGTGAATGTGTGTAACACTGCTGGCAGTAGTGTAGTTGAGCACTGTGGCACTCAGCACATGATATAGGTTCCTTGCTAAGGAAGCCCTTAAGCTTATGTTTACCTTTAAGGGAGTTGTTTACATCCTATTGACTTCAACAGCACTTAAACACACATAAAGACACTTTCTTGTACAGGTTTTCTTCAGTACTAATACCACCTTTAATGACCCAGAAAGGGAAGTAACCTAAGTTGTGAGGAGTTGTGAAAACCGGGAAGGACATGGGTATGCTTGCAGGAGACATTAGAAACATGACAAGAGATTAGCAAATGAGATGCAGTCTTGAAAAATGCATAATGTGACACTAATCCAGCAGGAAAGTATCCAAAGCAGATATCGAATCAGAAGAAGAAAGATGGAAAGTATATGGAGCAGGAACTTTGCTTGGGAGCATGCGATACTGAGCCAGGTTTGATATAGTAATAATAATTAATAAACAACTGGCTCAACTGGTAAGTGTGCAAAATTAATATATTCACTGTGTTTCAGTTATTATTGCTAACCTCTAAAATGTCGCCCACCCACTTGAAAAGATGAGAGGAGTGTAAAAAGGATGTGGCCTCTGGTTACCATCATACCCTTCTTTTCAGTAGCTTCAGGGGTGAGCGAAGACTCAGTTATAAGACCAAGATGGGATTATCTTGAATTTGTCAACAAACGTCCAAGCCAGTTCCGAATATTCTTGAAACACTTGATTAAAAAAGTTTAGAGAACTGATCTATTAAGTTCTGTTTTATCCTCCCTGTATTATTTGATTAAAAGTCCTACTGGATTTTTGCTTTCTTTGCCTTTATGTTGTCTGACTTACTGCAGGCTCATAAGCTTCTGGCTGATTTTTCTGGGCTTGGATTCAGGTGGCACATGCCAATGAAAATTGTATTGATAGCTCTGGGCACTAAATTCCATTTAGCCAGAAAATAGGCATAGTTCAAGCAATGCAAACTGCAGGATTGGATCACGCCTGTGTATGTCAACTCTGATATACAGTTTCTATCTCTTTGCATGAGAGGAAGAATTCATCTCTGTCATCTTGACCACTCTGCTAAGACTGCTGGCAAAGCAACTGTTGAGTTTGTGTGGTGATGCAGGTTTTTGTCTGCTGACCTAGACCATAACCCTCAAAATTCACAGGCAGGTCTATTAAGGCTGCTGTTGGGATACATATATCAAAGTAATAACTCAGTTTTATGATTGCAATGCTGAGCACTTCCAGAATTGCTTTGAAGTTTGAGGCAGAATTGCCAATATCTAGGACATAGGAGTGCTTGCATAACTTCAAAAGAATGTTTCCGTGAAACATCTAGACCTTACTTGATGGGTCTATGTGGCATTGCACTGGGGTCTGGAAACTTCCTTGAACCTCTTCCAGAGGCCTCATTGTGTTGAATTTCTTGGGTGTAGATGCTTTCTTGGGTTTTGTAAGTTTCCATAGGCTCACAAAATAGAGGATAAGTACAGAAGCAAAAAGGGCTGTCTCCTTGGATCCCAATTCATTCCATCGCTCCAGAGGAAGGGTCCTTGTGGTGACTGTCCATGCAGGTGCTGAAGGGTTATCATTGTGTTCAGCAACTTTCCAAGACTCAGCTGCCCGAGAAGGGTCTGACTTTGAAGTGTAAGTCCTAACTAAATGCCGTTGTGTAATATGAGATTTCTTACAACATGAAAAGAAGTCCACGTCATTCCAGAACTTCTTGAAGATGTAATTCACCATATCTTCTTTTCCAAGAAAGAAATTATGGTAGTAACATTGAAAAATCAATGCTGATATAGCCAAGAATTTAAAATCTTTATAAGCAGTTTCACATGAACATGCAGAACAGCCCAGAGGACTTGCAGATTCCTTTGGAGATGTGTCCCACCACAGGCAAGTTGTTACATTTGTGCCATGTCATGGAGACTAGCTCTTTAATCTTGCTAAGCTAGCTATCTGTTTGTTGGACAACCTTTTTGGTCCAGTTGGTGCCTGACCTGTTTTGTGAGAACTGTTAGCTGACCCTTCCTCAGCTGGACTTAGTTGGGATGATAATTCCTGAGCTGGGATATCAATCCCTTCTCTCTGTTAAGATAACCTTTCTTTCCATCAAAGATGCTCTCAGTTGCTCTTCTTGTGAGACAAGAATCTCTAACCGTAATGTGGCTTTTGCTTTGCCATACTTTTTTATTTTCCATCTGCAAGTCCTTAGCCTCGATGGCAGATTTTAACAGTACCAGCAGTTTTGGTTCTTTTTACTTTTTTCTAATTGCCAATGGCTTTTATTTCTCTGCTAATGTAATTCTTTCTTATCAGATGCTGGCTCATGCACTTGTATCTGGATTAAGCATAATAAAAAATTCCACTTGCTTTTTAGGTGACAGTCTGCTTCACCTTCTGCTGCAGCAATGGTCAATTGATCTGAGCTAGTGGTCAGTCACCTCTTACCATGCTGAGTTCACACCACTGGTACTTGGTAAATATATGCAAGAAATGGGGATTATGAATGCATGCAACACATTTGAGGTGTTTGCCACAGGGTGTGCTATTCCAGATTCTGCTTTTTTGTGGATTCTGCCCTTCAGCCCTTAGTGCTTTCACCCTGCCTGAGGTCCCTTGGATCTTAGTATTTTGGATTCCTTTCTCCTATCTCTGGTCTTAGAACATTTCAGTCTGGACTAGGTAATATCCTTTGGTGAAGAAATTCTCACCTTTTGGTCTAAGAGCAATTCTAGCTTTTACGCTATAATTGTTTTGTAACGTATTATGGTCTTTTGCCCTGGAGCCACTTCCCTCCGCGATTTTCTTGTCTGGGAATGGGTTAGGCCTTGCATGATTTGCTTTTTTGCCTTAAATCAGTTAGATTTTTTTTCTTTCTGTTTTTACTTTTTTTTTTTCATCTATTTTTCTTAGATTCTCTCCCACAGATTTCATTTTTGTTCCCTGCACAGCTATTTAAAACAGAACCAGGAGCTGAATCAGCAATTAACGCCTCCCTCTCTTTTCCTAGTGCTTCCTGCTTACAGATGCAGTGTGTTGGCCCAACACTTTTTTCCCCCAAAGGCTCATCTTTGACCAGTGTCATTGTTCCAGTATCGTTGCTTGGGGTTTTTTTATTTGACTTTGCTATTTTTGGGTGCAGTTTTCCTTTACACAAAAAACTTCTTACAATGACTGTAGTTTAAAGGGAGCTTTATTTATTATTATTTTATTTCTAGGTGGGCTGGGGGAGTAGGTTGTCTTATATTGCCAGTGTCATTTAAAATAGCAATAGTATAAAGCAGAATAAGGTCCTTTAACTTTTAGTGACATTTATTATATTTTTGAATACATTATGCCTTTGGTGAAACTCCTGTTCCATTAATAGAATGTCTTGTTATTTCTTCCCCCCTCCCATAAAAGTTTACTTATAATAATTTTGTAAACCTAACTGCAAAATATAGGTGCCAGGCCTTGAAGATCTCTTCCAGGTTTTTTTTAACAGTGTATCTACCGTAGGTATGTGATTTTTCACTTGTAAATGAAAATGCCAGGAACTTACTATACATTACTACAGCTTTGCCTGTAATAACTTTAAATCCCATTATGATCATCTCATTTTACAGCATGCTCTGGTCCTAAGATCAATATATCAAGAGAATAGCATGCCAGTTACGTGTATCCTTGGACATAAAGATTTCAGAGCGAATGCAGCAGTCTTACACATAAGAGAAAAGGCAGCAAAGAATGACTGTTTAAGCACTGGCTCATCCACTGTGGCTCCCTGGCTTTCTGTGCAATATGCAATAAGTGATTTGAGTATATTTACACTGAAATGTTTTTTTCAATGCTTTACCTGTGGTTGTACCAGGTAAGAAGAACAACGAGAAGAGGAGGAGGCACATGAAGAAATTGTAGGGGTAGATATAGTCTCCAGGGCCTGGACTTGCTTCAGTATGTTCCTGGGTTTATATAAAGCAGAAGCCCCTCTACATGAATTTAGTCCTGTACATGAGATTCTCTCCCAACATTAAAGATGGTGTAAAATACAGGTAAAGAGAACAAGAAGCAACAGAGGTATGGAAGGTCACTTATCATACCTATTATCCATAAGCTTATTAGATTTTTACATGTCTTATGGCCTTGACTCTTTCTTCATCCTTCAAGCTTTTGAGCTGATAAAGGAGTGAATTCCAGAACTACACAAAAGTCTTGCTTGAATTTCAGACTCCCTAACATGCAAGCCTCTAGATACATATCTACTGCTGTTCCAAAGCAAAATGTGTTCAAACCACTCTGGACTCTTCAGTACGTAAGGATTTATCTGCTCCATGAATTGACCGCAGGTTAGTTTCCTCATGTAGAAAACCATTGCAGAGTAGGGTTTTTTGACCACTTTAACAGGCAGAGTCAGCATAGCATCACGAAGGGCTGCTTTGAAGCACCAGGATAGTTTTCAATGCATAGAATTAAGATTGACAAAAGTGGGGAAAAAAGATTACTAGAATGAACTTGAACCTGCAGTGCCTGCTTGAGGGTTATCAGTGCGGTAGGTTTGTTTGCTTGTATTTCAATGCTGATTCCAAGCCTCGCATTGGTTCAAGAGATTGAGGTGAATAAATAATTCATAACCTTTTTCTTATTTAACTTGCTTGGTTTGTGTAGACTGGGCATAACTATGCAGCTGGAGAAAAAGTCTCTGAATCAAGAACTGGGAAAACTTAGAGAAAGAAAAGAGAATACAATGTTTAGGGTAAATCCAGGCAAAGCAGCTTCTTTCCCTGAGCTTCAAACTCTTAGCTTTAAAATTTGTTTTGATCAGAAATCAAGGTTTCATTTATATTTCCAAATTTAGACTTTGTAAAAATAAGTACTTAAATCCTTGAAGCAGATCAAAATGTTTTAGCGTTTAGGAGATTTTTCTCTTTCCATTTACAATGGCAACAGATATTTTTACATTTAAAAAACCCTCTTGCGGTATCAGCAGTTCAAATATTCCAGCACTGTGTGTTTGAAAGTGAAATGACCAGCAAAACTAAAGCTGATGTTGTGGATGTTTTTTTCTTTGCCGAAACTGAGAGGCTTGCATGAAGTGGTAGGGAGACTTGAAAGTATACAATGCTGTATATTGACTTTTTATATTTTAAAATAAATTAGTCAAATTTTCTCATCTCGTAAAATAAAACTAACAGTATCGAGTATCTTTAAGAATTTATTCCCAGTTATGGGGAATAGCTTAGGGGCTGTGGTCCAGAATAAAGGAATCCAGCTCTGTTTTCTTAGGTGATCTCTGCAGACCATCTGCTGCTCTAAGCTTGTGACCAACTTTGGTTGTGGCTTCTGAAAGGAATTATTCCTTCCACACTGCAGGCAAGCATCTGGTACAGAAGGACTGCTTTTTCCTCAAAAAAATGGCTGTTTGCAACTTTTTGATTGGCTTTGTTACCCCATCACAGATTTATTCATACTAATATCTCAGTTACATAATACAGGGAGTATTGCTGTGAAAGCTGTATGAAATATTCAAAGTCAAAAGCAACACCTTGGTGAGACTTCCCAGGTGAGACTTTTGATTGCAAATTGAAAATATAGACTGTGTCTACAGAAACAGTCATTCTCAAAACACTTTAAGGTAAGCTTGGGTGATTCATGCTGTTGTGTTCAACCCTGTGAAATGTGCTGTTCCCAAAGGTTCAAACATGAAGTCTGGGAAGAGCCAGGAAAGGCAAGCTGAGTCAGATCATCATGGCTCAAACTAAATGAGCACAAATTCGTGGATGAAAGGTCACTGTTGCAGTTCTTCTAGCAGCCTGGAGCTGCTGTGTCAAGGGGAGGCATTTGTGGAGGAAGAGACATCCCAACCTGAGACAAATATCTAAACATCACTTGCTTAAGAAGTCTTATCTTGGGATAGAAGAAGCTGCCCTCCCAACGTGCCTGCCTTCTCCTTTCCATAGAGCAAAATTCTAGATTTGTCTAGATTGGATGCTTGACTGTCAGATGGCTAATGTTGGTGGGGTGGGTAGGCTGTGTATCTGGAGCAGTTACTCCGCCAAAAGCTGCAAATAATACACAGCATATGAAGGGTGATAAGTAATTTACTTGTGCATTCCTACATTTGTGAATGTGGGAAAGGACTTTCTCATATTCTTTGATGAAAGAACAGCCACTGCAAAAAAAATAGGGATGTTATCTTGTTTCTGTATCTCCCAGAGCTTCGTCTTCAAAGCTGACACTTCATCCCATTGTTCCCAGGGGTGATGTGTACAAAATGGTCCCCACCTCAATTTATCTGTCTCATTTCATTGCTCGTCTGCTGGAGAACATGTGCTGAACCAGGACAGCAAAATGACCAACAGTTTATGCTGCACCTTTGTTGGCTTCCCAGAGGAACTAGCTTTAGCATTTCACAAAATCAGTGTAGCAGCTTGTTGCATGAAGCAGAAACACCGAGATCAATTTGAGAATATAATGATGAGGTTTAAATGTTCTCAAAATACCATTAAATGCTTATTTTCTCCTAATATACTAGAAAAAATGTAGACTTGAACACTCTTGTTAGTTTATGTGGTGAAACTGATAACAATAATCCATTGAGGGATATGTCCATGCCAAATCCTTTTGTAGGGAGTTTTCACTTTCTTTTCCAATTACATATTTTCACTCTTCTAATACATTAAGAAAAGCTTGGATTCCTTAATAGGTGTCTGCACAGCATGTGGTCTTGACAGAGCTAAGGACAACAATTGCTATTTTTTTAAAATGGTATGGTTTGTAAATTGTTAGATTAACCCCCATTTTAATATAATTTTTTTTGCAAGTATTGGTTTGATAGTTCACAATAACGTGTAAATGTTAAATTAAGCCAACCTATTTGGTTTTGTCCTGGCATAATTTCACAAAGTATAAAACCATTTTTATAACAGCATGGGGCTAATACACCGAATGTCTTTCCATGTAGAGCCAGAAAAAGGCAAATTGGGAAAGAAGTCTGTGAAGATTTTTGTAATGGAATAAGCTTAAAAGTAAAATTTCATGCTAAGCAATTTGCACCGTATTTTTCAGTGGCATGCTGTAGTTGTAGGTGAAACTTGTCTTCAAGTCTTTTGAGTAATTTGTTGTGCTTATCACAACACACAATCAGGGTGTTCTCACATGTACACACAGATGTAGATAACCATGCACATGAACGAACACCGTTATGTCACTTCCCATATATTTTATTCTCTGCAGCAAGAAGTAAAGAAACCCTTCATCCTGAAGAGACAGTGATATTGTGGAGGAACTTCAGAACTTCAGGAACTTCTGGTCTTCTTGCTCTGGGCCAGTCTTACTGCTTTTGTCTTCTCTTCAGAATTACTTTCCTGTGTTGACACAGGATTAACTACCCTCTGGAAGTAACTTTAGCTGGTGGCATCCCTCAGGCATCTTTTTGCTTCTCAGATATTAAGTTCTGACTCCCATTTCAGGAAAACCTTACAGGTAAGAATAACCAGCAGTGCTGGTTTTATGCAATCAGGGCCAGTTTGTTTGTATCCCATGAATGTGACAGAATTCCTTTTTCAGTTGAGTAATGCATCAATGAACCTCACAGCTGTCTTCATCTTCAGATAGACTCAACCACCTATCAGTAGCCATGGTCCTATTCAAATTTCAGAAAACACAGCATAGCTACTGTAGCATATTTTTTCTTGGCATTGTGTATGTGCAGCTTCAGTTCAATCTGCGGTAGGCGAAACAGTAATAGAGGGGTACAATAGGGGAGTGTGCTTGAGGGCAGAGACTCTTTGATGTTGCGAAGGAGGTTTAGGGAGAACTGATGTTGTCCCAAACACAATAGGAAGCTTTCTTTACCAGGAACAGGTTTCAGTGGATTAATCCTGTAAAAGAGAGGTGCACAGCCAGGTAGTGTCAACTGAGGATGTGTTTGTGACTGACATTTTCTTTAAGCACTATAGACTTTGTGTTTATTGCTATCCCAGAAGAACACATTAGAAGACTGTTGATAGCAGGGACTCTTCAGCCTTGCTGACCAGAGCTTGGTGAAGTCCAGTGACTGGGACCTGAGCTTAGAGAAATTCAGTACGCAAAGTCCTAGCTGTGAGGAATTAAATGCTGAAGAAATCAGTATGGGATCAGCATGGCTGTTGTATCATGAAGCTAGACAGTTGCTTTTATCTGGCCTTTTAGTCCTTTGGCCCGTGTGCATGCAGAAGCAGCAAGCTAGGTCATGCAAGGTCCTTTCTGGTCCTTGTCCTGATGGACCCTGGACTTGATCATAACTCTTGCAGTTCCCCAGTGAGATCATACCAGTTTATCAGCTTCTCACTTAGTCAGCTGTGACCTCATTGATGAATTTACTCAATGCACAATTTAGCTTCTGTGGTGGTATTGTTTCTCTATCTTCTAAAGCACCGGAGACTGACTTTTGAAGGAGACATGACATAAAGCAGATAGACCAGTACTCTGAGGTGGCATGGATGATTATGTCAAGCGTTTGGCTGGAGTCACTTTAGCTGAGAAATTTCCTTGCAGACCTAATTGGAAAGAATGTCTGAAGATCTGTGGTCTTTCTTTGCAGCATGGGGAATCATTTGGCCACTGGACACATCAAATCAACCCTACATAATTTTTGGACTCTTGTCTGGGTTCCTGTTTGTTGTATGCATTCTTGGGTTTGAGGAATAAAGACAAAAGAATTAACATTGTTTTGGGCTAGTTACAGGATATCTGGATGACAATAACCAGAGAAATACAGGAAAGATTAGATGATCTAGAAATCACTTCTCTCCTGAACTTCTATGAAGTTCATTAGAAAATTGCTTATTCTCCACAGCACGCTGACCACCTGTCAGTGAAGGATGGAGTGGTGTGCTCTGCATTTTGACTAGAACTTGCTGATTTATTAAAATTTTAAGTCATGTGTTACATCAGCATTTCTTAGTACTAGGGGCAGATCATGAAATACTGTATTTTCCTACGTCCATGGAACATTTTTGGATTACCGACGTACTTAGCTTAAAGAAGTGTGGTGGAGGCTGTTGCACAAAACATTAGAGGAAGCTTTCATCCAGCAGACACTATGAAAATGTAATTTGTTCTGAGAAACCTGTGTCATATTATCACCAAGAGCCCGATCCAGTGCCAATTCAAGAAAACATGAGTTTTTGACTGAGCATAGGAGACCAGGAGCTGAAAGCACAGGATACTTTCCTGGACCTGGTGGTTTGCTGGTCTTCCTCTGTTTCTCCTGACTGGGGCAGTAGCTGAGGATGGATTGATGAGGAAACAACATTTATTGTCTCATTGGCAAATTCTAATGCCAGCAGCTAGTTCTGGGACATACTCTGTGCTAAGAATGTGGTTAGAAAGCAATCTGGGCTGGCAATGGGGGAACATCACGATTTTTTCTTTTCCGTGATACAGCTCACTGCTTTGCTCATCAGTAAATTGATTAATTGGACATATTTGAGAGTGTTTTCACAAAAATGGTTGGGCTATATGATTCCCCCCCACCCCTTTTTTTTCTCCGAACTGCCATCATCAGTGATTTGGAAGTGTAGAAAATAGTATTATAAGGGAACAGATGCGAACAAAAGGGGTGAAATTGAATGTATTAGTATTCAGTGGTCTGCTTTTGATTACCTCTGACTGGAAAATATTTGGAAGCCACCAGGGTCCCCTCAAGTGTTATGATTTCGTAAATTCAGCCCTCGTGTGTTGGGATTCAGGCTCCCTTATTGAAATTGAATTGATATTTTGTAAACTTCATTTGTGAATAATGTGATCTGACAGGGACAAATGCGAGGGAGAATTGTTTTCAAACCTTCTCCAAATGAAACTTATTATTGGGTAAATACGGATTTCTTTGTCTCTTTTCCTCTCTTTCTATCCTGAGCGTCTTCATGGCCTGAATATGTATCAACTTTTCCAAGGTAATTGAATTGATTCAATCATGTGTGGGCAACAGAAATGGGCAATAGAATATATTCCTGATGGGGAAAAATTGAAAAGTAGAGGGTTTTCTCCTCAGGTGCAGGGCTGGGAGGGTCACAGTGCTATCAGAGGAGAGAGACACACAGGAGCTTCTTTCTGATTACCTCAGCTTTGGCCATTCTCTCCCTCAATAATCACCCTCTGATATAACGCCGGCTGTCCAATTTTGCTGGCCAGCACCAGGCCTCAGATGTGTTACATATTAATTTCCCTTTGCAGAAAATTTGCTAAGCTTTAGCTCAAATTCAGTTAGTCGGATTGATGAAAGTGGCAAAAGGATACGACATTTACTGATTCTCCCTTTTCACCTTTGATTAGCTCAACCTGTGAATTATTCTTGCCCTGTCAGTGTGCCATTAAATGAGCTGGGGCCAAGGTTGCAAGTTCATACTTTCTGATGTAACCGAGAGAAAATACGTTGAGCCATGATTTGTCTGACAGAGACCTGGGATCGTTTCAATGCTGTGTTGCCACTATTTTAACAGGTCAGCCCTTGGTGAAATAAAGAAACAAAAATAAAAGCTCCATCCTCCTCCTCATAATCGTCATTTCTAGCCCATATCTCTGGCACCTGCTCATTCCCAGTGGTTCTCGAATGGAAGAACTCATTGTCTTTGCTCCAAATAAGCTGGAAAAGTCCGTCCCTCCCTCTCCCGGTTGATATTTTCAAATTAAAGGCTGCTAGTCTGTAGTGTTCGTATCCCATATGGATTGCTGCCACAGGCTGGAATCTGTGCAGCCAACATTTTTTTTTCCTTTTTGTTTTCACTCTGCCAACACATTGCAGGTTTCATCTCTTCTGGAAACGCCAGGCTCTGGTGCTGTGTAGTGCTGAAGCATTTCACCCTACCAGTGAAGCGTAAGGGAGAGAACTTTGTTTCCCACGCCTTCCTCTGCAGTTACTGCACTGCTTTGACAAGTCGTGCCCAGGTTTTGGTTGCTTTTTTCACTTGATGAGAGTCTTAATGTGTTGATCGTAAAGTTGTGGCGTTTTTTAAATGTCCCAATGGAAACTTTAATGTTATTACAGTTTGTTTGGAGGATTGCAGGGAAGATTGCCAGTTTTGATTGTCAAGTTACGCAACGTGTGTTTAAAAGACATTTTTCGTAATGATGTTGGGCATATATAGTGTCACTTCGAAACACGCCAGGTGTGCTTCAATCCATGCAGCATTGGTGGCTGTGGCCCTGAGCAAAGGGGAAAGATATGAGTTAAAGTGAAAGGAGACAATGAATTAGTAACATTCGCCCCTATGTTTCCTTGCAAAACGTGCACCACAAACAATTAGCTCTCTAGCCCACTCAGTGAGGATACGCAAGCAGTCACCTGGCAAATCCTCCAGTTCTGTCTATCTCACAATGTCCTCATGCTGTCAGGAACTCATGGAAAGCACCTCAATCTGGTCATCGTAGTTTTTGGATGCTCTCAGGATCTGAAACAGTGGTGAGAACCAGCGACAGTGTCTGCTGCCGTTAGCTGACCTTTGCATGATAATTCTGGGAAAACATTATCAAACACAGGAGAGGTGTGGGTTTGGTCCCCTCTGTGCATGACACAATAGCATTTTTACCAGAAATACTTTTTAAGAGATTTATCATCAAACTATTCCCACTTCCTTTTTTCTAATAAACTACATTTCTGGATAAACCCAGAGGTAGACTTTGGAGCATATCTAACAAGAATTTTCTTATCCTTTCTTCAATGCATAGCTGCCATTTGCAAAATCAAAACAGCCATCATAAATCTGAAAATCTGGATTGAAAGTATCTCCCTTTCTAGGAAAACTGGGGTTGTAGTGAGGACTGCAGTCTTATCTGCCTCAGTCTTTCCTGTATAATATATATCAGCTTACAGCTGTTGAGTAGAAACAATTGTTGAAAGTAGAGAGCAGTGAGGAGAGGAATTGGTGTGCTGAACTCTGTGGGAAGGGCTTCCAGCTGACATGCAGCAAATATTGCTCATGGCTCTTCCATCACTCAGTGAACACAATTGGGTTTCTGTAATTTTCCACAACCAAACCGAGCTTCCCTAGGTCAATAGCCAGGATGTACAGAATCGTCAAGACAAAGCACAAAAAACCTCACAATAACCTGTGTGACTGAAAGTGTAATGTAGACATACTCCTAAAAGCCGTTCCTTGTAGAAAGTCACCTTTGGAAAGTACTAAAATCACTGACCATTAATAATGAGGCCTACATTGCAAATTAGGTTATTTTAAATCCATCAAACAACTTTCCCAATCAAAAGAAAAAAATTATATATAATCATGGTAGTGTTTTCTATCTTTATATAAGTTATTAATTTGTATACTTAAAAAAAAATTGAGTCCGCTCATAGGAACACTTTATATTCTCTCAGCCTTAAAAGTGCTCTAGCTATGGCCTGCTAACTCTTATGGCCATGAAGAATGCATGTCTTGGTTATAAATGGTATCCACTTTAGCTTCATAGCTTAGAGCTGAATAAACACAGAATCACTGAATTGTACTCAATGGCTCTATTTATACTGTATTTTGTTAGCATCTGACATAAATCAAGCGTGATTTGATTGACTATACCCAAAGTAGAGCTGGAATAAAATAATGAGG
Source organism: Gavia stellata (assembly GCF_030936135.1). Lineage (NCBI taxonomy): Eukaryota > Metazoa > Chordata > Aves > Gaviiformes > Gaviidae > Gavia > Gavia stellata. The sequence goes on from NC_082598.1 coordinate 8,302,967, forward strand.
GCGTTTGTTAGCTGAGCTGCCAGTCTTTAGTAGTAATGACATTTAACGTAATAGGTAGCAGGTAGGTTAAAATGTGCTTTTTATTTGTTGTACATACATTTTATAAAAGAAAGATGTAGTAAGGCCCAGGGTGCAATTTTTCACACCGCCCTTCCAGATAGGAAGCTAATTAAAAACAAGGCAAAAAACTGATCGTGAATGAATGCATTGGCCATTGTTTAGTGTTATACAGAACTGTACAAAAAAGATCATTAAATTCCATTCATCACTTTGGCTTTAAATTGATGCAAAAGACTTGTACTTCTGTGCATAAGGTAGAGGCTAAGTAGGAAGGGTATTAAATCAGTTTGAGAGTCTTGGGAAAGAAAACATTTAGCAAGAGAAATAATATAGAGCAGAATATGATAACACTGCTGTAAGGAGTGTTAGCTCGTTTGTTTTGAATACAATTCTGAAAGGGCAAGATGGAGGTAATATAAATGTTAATACTAAAATCCAGAGGGTTTGAAATTTTCAGTGGAAGTACTTGGTGTTGCTGCAACAACCAAATGCATTTTTATTATCTTCATGTTTAAAAGTCTCTTTTAAAAAAGTCTGGTATTATAAATTTAGAACTAATGACTTACAAAATTGTAAAACACTATTTTAAAGTGTACTTTAGACTAGAACTTTAAGTTTTATCTTTTGACTGGCTACTAATTTTCTTTTTATAAAATGTATTAAACTTCTCTTTTGAAAGCTTCTCCAAGTATTGGATGGAACAGCTGAACAGTCTGTGAGCAAGTGCACTTGGATACTAATTAACTGATTTGCGTAAAGCTATTTTCTACAGACATTGAGAGGATACAATCATTATGGTCATAAAAATTGACTTCTGTTTGTTACACGCACTTCTACTGGAGTCATAAAAATTATTCTCAGCTCTCATGTGTGCATGTAGCTACAAACCGCTATTAACGCTGCCACTTGCACTTTGTCATAAAATACTAATTGCTTATTGACCAGGTCACAGAATTCGGGCAAAAAAGTATATCTAATACAAATAATGAAGTCTGGAAACCATCCCGCCTCATCTAACACCACAGAGTGTGGTTCAAACCCTGAAAAGAGGCCCTCTGGCCCAGACCCATATCCCACAGCAGGGTGTGGGTCACAGAGGGGACTGTTTCATGGTTTCATACTTGAGCTTCTGTTCACAGGATCAGGGCAGTCCTCAGGTAAACATGATTTCCCTGAGTGTCAATGCAGCCCTACAGAAGAGAGTACAGACCTAGCGAGGGATTTGATGTCAAACAGCTGAGCAAGCTAGATCCATGTTCCTCCCACCGCATTTCATCTTGTATTATTAAATATTGCCTGTATCTCTGACTAAGACCTCAGTGTTAAGGTACTAGAAAAGGTAGGACATTTCAAGGGAATCAGAAGATATTGGGAACTGGACTGCCAGTGAATTAGTGCACAGGCTTTGAATTTCTCCTGTATCTGGATACCTAGCAAAATCTGCTTGTCCCCAAAAGAAGAAAGTGCTTCCCCAAAGGTGCAAGGGAGGATGAAAGGCAAGGTGAAGAAGAGCAGGAGACAACAGAGAGAGGACAGTGAAACTTTCTAAACACTAGCTTTGCAACCTGGTCATCTGTGCTGCCATGTATCTACGTGTGCTTTATTCACCGTTGTGCTGGCAGTGGGGCCGGCAGATGTGTCTGCAGGTGAGCTTCGTTGTAGCAGGGGTGCAAGTGGGTCTGCATGCTAATGAGTCCCCACGCAGCCAGGAGGGCTGTGGAGACAGATGTGGTCAGAAATTCCTGTTCAAAGGAACTAATACCACTCAATGACCCACTGGAATAAGCTGCCCAGGGAAGTGGTGGAGTCACCATCACTGGAGGTGTTCAAGGAACGTGTGGACGAGGCAATGTGGGACATGGTTTAGTGGGCATGGTGGTGTTAGTTGATGGTTGGACTTGATGATTTTACAGGTCTTTTCCAACCTTAGTGATTCTGTGATTCTGTGATTCTGTGATTTAAAGACAGTATTGCTGTTTTGAGAAGTGTGGTGGAAATTACCTCTGTCCCAAAGTCAGTGTAAAGCCTCACACCCAGGTTGGTCCCTGTTGGAGACACTGAGTGTTTGAACTTCCCTGGTTCATCATGACAAACACCAGCCCCTATGCAGAGTGCTGGGGCAATCAGACTGCCTCAGTGTTTGGAGGGCAGGGAAAAGGCCAGGGCCCTGTTCTGTCCCTGGCCCCTCTTTGGTTGCTGCTGCTCCAGGAGAGGTCCAACAGGACATGAGACCGCAACCCTAGTGTTGTGCGCTAGAAGACATTTTGATGAAAACAACAGCCATTTGGCACAACTTGGTCCATTTCAGTAAGTAAATAAGTGAGTTTTGAGATGATTTAATGAGTCAGCTGTCTGAGGAAAGCCTGAGCAATGTCCAAAGATGGGTCTGACTCCATCAGAGGCAGAGATCCCCCCAGCTTCAGGGAGGTGGTGGAAGGAGAGCAGCTTTGGTCCCTTCCATTCTGTTGCTTCTAAAGCTGCTCTGCATTGTGTACAGCTTTTTATTACGGCAGGGGGGAGGTGATCTGATTTCTCACTGTCTAACAAGGCGTTTGTATCATACCTAGCAATGGATTGAGCAACAGCACCTGACCACTGAAAATGAGAAAAAAGCACAGAAACCTGTTGCCATGCTGTTCAATTCAATGCCTGCATAACTCTGCTGTGAGCAGCTTCTCAAAGCAATTTGAAAGAATTTGATGATAGAAGTATCTAGCAGAAAACAAACAGCTCTGGACTGAATCCCTTCATAAAGATGTTTTTAATTCATCCTCCAATACCCATCTCATATCTCATACACAAGCACTGTAATGGTTGCTTCACAACCTCTAAGAGGTTAAAAATAGAAGTGCTGCAAAGAGAGATTTACTTGCTGGTCAGGATCAAGGCATCAATGGAGATACATAGTGCTAGTGTTTTTTTGGGCAGCAATGTAATAGATTCTGAAGTTTATAACTTAAACTAATCATTTGGGATCTCCACTTTGCTGCTAACTCAAGAGTGTTTCAGAGCTGGCTGTAGTGCAGACACCTGTGCAATGGTCCTAAAAAGCCATGATTTCAAAAATGTATTCTAAAGTTAGTATCTATTTCAAGATTTGATTGACATAAGCTGATTTCTATGGGCTGAACATCTTCCTTGTTTCCCTGAAGTTAACAGAGGTGCATCAGGATGTGATGAGCACCAGGAAAATCTGATCCATGGAAATAATGGATGAGACCATGAAATACAACTTTGTGTGCTGTTGTACTTCTCTCTAAACATAAGTAAGTCCAGATGAGTGACCAATTGCCTTACTGATTATGGTGAAGCAGTGGAAGTTAATGTTTCTCATAGTGTTTTGAAAGATGAGCTAAATGGTCTGCATTGCACATCTTGCTATCTTGCCTAACGTGCAGGAGGTGGGGAGGTTCAATTCCAGGTCACTCTTCATGGTGTTGCAGTTAGTGACACAAAGCTGCAGATCTTTCCAAGGCATCTCATCAAACGGACCCTGAGAGGCTGGTTTTGCTTCTAGCAAAAAAAAGGAATTCCTGCTTGAGTTTGAATGAAAAGGGCTCACGCTAATAATTCAGGGTTCAGATGAGCTCTTGGTCTCAGGAGGATTAGCTACATGATCCTTATGATTTTATTGCAGTGTTTCACTGTCCTGTTTGTTTCTCTAAGGACTAAGTTTTCACATCAGAATTCTGATTTGGAGGTGTTGATCTTTGTCTCTGACTAATTTTCAGCCGTATTTAGAAAGCCTGTTTTTTAGCCCAGGTCCCTGTCCTTCTAAAATCCATCGTCTATTAAGATGCTTCAAGATGCTTCAAGTTAGATATCCATGTTTTTTAAGCTTTTGACATCAGATGGGCACCCAAAGTGCTTTTGAAATTCAGTGTCGCATAGATTGAGCAAGATTATAATGTACCAGTAGCTGCTGTTTAAAAATTTGATTTGATTTCATTTAAGACAGAATTTGCAAAACCTTGTAGAGTTGCGTGTGTTTAAAACACACACAGTTTATTGAGAATTGCGTATCTTACTCTTTTAGGTAGTTTTGAAAATCTGAGCCTAAAATTTGTTTAGAATTATTTGATATTTCCTTCAAGGAAATCTATCCATCACCCTTTTACAGGGTAAAGTGCTTCTCTCAGAGCTGTGTGGTAGAATTCATCGTTGACATTACGTTCTCCCCACCTGCATGCAAAGCAGAACTCTCTCTCTTTGCTTTATTTTCCCTGTTCTCCATTTCTCTTTTGCGGTGCATTTACCTCAGTGGCTATTACCATGGTGTTCAAGTCAATAGAATGTCCAGTGTCCTGTATAATATAGTCCTAATTTTTTCACCCGCAGGCTTTGATTTTGATCTGGGCACTTCCACCACAAGCCCATACTTAATAATTAAAATCTTCATATTGTTTGCACAAGTTCCCTATTTTCCTTTCTGATGGATTCAGGCACTGTGAATTGTTCCCTGAAGCCAAATCTATACTTTTTATTGTTACGTGAATATTCTGCTCATACTAGATATTACACTTTTACTTCCTATTCAATAAATATCCATGACATTCAGCTCAGCAATGGGTATTAGTCTGTCAGAACACTAATTTATGATAAGAATAGTGTAATATCAATAGGTTTGTGCATCAGAAATGTGTAAATATGAAGTTCAAGCAGTGGCTTTTCTGTGAGCTAAATTTTAAGCAAACATTCCCTTCTAAAATTTAGTAAGTGCTGTTTTATCTCTTGTTTCAAAGCTGATTTGAAATGTGAGGTGATTTACGAATTTAGAATACTCTTCTTTGAATTTTTTCCTTATGCATTTTGTGACAATATATAAGCCATCAGGTTGTTGAGTATGAGAATACATTTCAGTTACTTCATCGAGATATAGCTCAATATTAACTTTCTGGTCTGCTGTCTTACTGAACAATGCCTGTTCCACTGACAGTTCATTTAGATATTGTCATGGTGTTGGAAGCTTTAAAGGGGTTAATGAGGTATTTATTCCATTATTGTTATTGGAAATTACAGTGTCTAGAACACTTACACAAGAAGATTAAAGATAGATGCTTTAGACCACTTTCTATAGTCTGATAGGCCATTATTTTCTGGTTCATAACACAAAATAGTACTTTTCATCAAGGAGCTCATATTCTCTAGATGATTCAAAAATTCACAGACCAAAACCAATGTGAAGTATTAAGTTCCTAATACTTTTTTAACCCCAAACAAGTTATAATGCAAATGTTTTAATCAAACAAGGTGAAATTGTCACACGTTTCTCTCTGTGAAATCTGACAATGAAAAGGGTGCCTTGAGAAATTGGAGTAGACCTCCCTTAGCCTAGCTTCTACTTACAGCTTAGCAGATATGACAAACTCTGCTGCTTCTGATGGTTTGAGTTATTTTGCACAGGATTTAAAACTTTCTTGCTTCCCTGATTTTCAATGGGAAATCTACATTGAGTGTAGTTTTGCTATTTTAAAGTGGTTCCTTGGGGTGATGAGCAACCATTTCACACTGGAAGGAAAGCAAATGTTGTCCATGACTTGTGTAGTGTGTTTGAGATATTTGGGATCCTGTCCATGTGTGCCTCATTATTGGCAGAAAGTGCCAGCTGCAGTTTTTCAGTCCTGAGGGCCAGAAAACCATCTCATAGACCTTCAGCCTGGTCTGGTTGTGCAATATGGTGGGGGAACAACCAGAGATCTGTAAGGGCTTTCTTGATGGTTGAGAATTAGTGCAGCCAATCTTTGCAGTACCTTTCATGCTCTCCTGGTATACACTGTAAAATAAATGGTGCAACCAGTTGTTTCACTAGATGACAGGTAGCTCCTGGTAACTATACCCTGAGTCTAACAGCAGCTGAAGAGAGGGACACCTGGGGAGAAGCACACCTCCATCCTTGCAGGTAATCAAAAGCCATATGGGCATGGTCCTGGGCAACTTGTTCTAGGTGATCCTGCTTGAGCTGCTGATCCTTCTTGAGCTTCTTGATGCTGCTTGGGCAGGGGGGGTGGACAGGATCACCTTCAGAGGTCCCTTCCAACCTCAACATCCTGTGGTTCTGTGAAGTGCCCTTGAAGGCTCACATGTTCCTCTGCTCCCCTGGGTGCATGGGATGGGCTGGAAGCACAGCAGGGAATATGCACCAGAAATCTCAGGGCTTCTCCCTGCAGCTCCCTTCTCAGGGCAGCACCTGAAGCAAATATCTGCCCAGGTCTGTTGAGAAGCAACCCTCCTGACGGTGGGACTTTTTTTCCCCACACTATTTGTTGTGAAGCGGTAAGTGTGGTAGTGTTTAATCTCTTAGTCTGTCTTTGGATACGTTTAAGGACTGCATGGTCCATAGTGGATGTTATCCATACCGTGCTGCCCTTGGTGCAGCACCTCAGTGTCACCCAGGATGTCTCTGACTGAGCCCATGGGTGGGTCTAGGACTCCTGACACTCAGTTTGGTGTCTTCTCCTCTAAAACATCCTTTTCTCTCTGCCTTAGCATTTTCTTCCTAGGTACTCACATGCAATGGTCAATTACAAAAATCAACCTGTTAGAAAGAAACTTTGGTGCATCAGCGATTAGAAAATGGACTTTGCTTTAGAGGAGAGATTCAGTCAACCTTTAGTTTGCATGCCAAGCCTTACAGTAATCCTTGAGAAAGACAGCAAGATAACAGGCTGCAAAACAATATGGTCTAGAGCCAAGAAGTATTGGGAGATATTCATGTAACAGAAAACAATTTTACTGTAACACAAATGAATTTTATTTTCACACAGCAGTACAATGCATAACAACAAAATGCATAACAAAATAACTTTAACATCTTGAATATTATTTTGGAAAAAGAAAACTTCAACTGAGAAAGTTTGTGCTTAAAAACAGAAAAATAGCAAACCATTTCTGGATTTGGGGGTTGCTTTTTTTTTCCCATTTATGAAGTGGAGATAGGTTATAAATCAGAAAAAAAAAGTATTTATAGATGATACACAGCTAGCAATACCAGTTTCTACTGGCCAGTACATCTGTGTGACTATTTCATCTTCCATGGTAACTTAAACACAAGAAAAAAGCCTTTACAGTTCAGGGCACTGCTGCCTGACCAGAGATTGAGTGGGTTTGTAATAATTCATAGACCTTTCACTTTCATTTTTCTAGTGCTGAGGAATTACATTCTGCTATTAAAATGGCTATGCGAATTGCCTGGTAGAGTGTATATATTCTACCTGCTCAAACAGATAAATAGAGCGCCATGGAGAGCAGGGAGTTCTTAATCGCAGATATTCTAAAGAATCCGGATGGCTTGAAAGAGAATAGCGTGTTTCCTCTCATTCACTGGTTGTTTTGCAGGTAGGAACCCTTAAAGGACGTAGGCTAGCAAGAACTATTTATCTTCCTTGGGCACTAGCCACATGTGTTTTTCCTTTTGTGCTAACTAAGAGCAAGACAGCCTTGTAGTGGAGCATGAATCTGAAATCCTTAAGTGGTTGCAAGGTTGGGTAAAGCGTTGGGTATGGGCTGCCAGATCTGTGCGTGAAAGGCTTGAGAATGTCCTGGGCAGACGCTCTGCAGCAGCAAGTGGGCACAGTTTGTGGGCAGTTCAGGCAAGGTTAGGATCTAGTCAGTTATTCATTGGCATCAGTTTTAACACTCTTGGCCACGATGACAGTATCTGGAGTACAAGAAACCCTGACGTGGAGAGCTTGGTAGAGCTCGTGGGAATTTCTGGCGCTCTTTCCTTTCCAGAGTCAGAACTCTACCTAGTGTTTTTCCTTTTTATTTTCAGAATTTATTGATTTCCCTGCTTGGCTGGCAGGAGCCTGGAGGAGAAAATGAGTGTTTCTCCTAGGAATTTCATTCTTAATGGTAGACAATGCTTGTCTGAGACTTCCAGCTATAATAGAAAATGCTTCCGTTAAAGATAACTGGAAGAACTCAGTCTGGAGAGGTCCTGGGAGGAGGTGATGTGTGTCTATTGGCTTCCCTGATATATATGGGCTTTGACTGGTTTGCATGTATGTGATTGCAGCAAATTGTAGACCCAGCACATGGGTCTCAGCAGTAAAGAGAATGTTGGAGACTCAACAACCAGTAAGAATAGTTAGGATCAGATCATGCCAAAATACAACTTTTCAGTTGAACTTTCAGGCTATTTCCAGAAAAATATCGTGGCTTTTATTCCCCAATTTAAACTGCTATACTCAAGGTAAAAAAAAAAAAGCTGAAAGGTAGTAGTCCGTCTCTAAGCTGTTTCACTCTTCCAGTGAGATATTGAGTCAGCTAAAAAAAAAATAAAAATCAAAAATACACTCCCTGGTCCTTGCCTCTTCAAACTCCAGTTTCTCCATCAGTGGGCACAGCCTTATAGTCTCAGTGCTCCATAAGGGGTTATAAGATGTTGGCCTTGAACTTTCATAAAAAATCCCAACTGCAAAGCTTTGTGCAGACTGGGGAATGTAATTCACTGATGTCCACAATATAAGCTGAGATTTGTGCATGCTAAGAGCCACGCATGTTCCCAATAACAATGTCATGCTCTTATTGTCATCCTCATAAACCTTCAGACAAATCTGCAAAATATCTATTCATTCTGTATTCTTTTATTTTTTTCTCTTCTGTTTTTTTAATAAACCCTAAATCTTGCCCTTGCATTTTACAGACTGATAAGTGTCCTGACATTACAGAACCTGGGGTAGATTGTATCAACCTTCATTCTTTCCCTTGCAGGTGTAGCCTTGCAGAATGTGACATGCCATTCATAATATGAGCAGGAGTGTACAATACAGAATACCAGTCTTTTGTTACTGGATGGAAAATGGAGCTCAATTTTTAAATTGATTTTGGGAGAGGGAGGGAAGAGAAGAAATGGGTATTTATTAATTTCTGCTGCTAGTAAAACCCATCACTTTCAAATTTATAAAAGTGTCCATCCTTGAAGCTCAGGCTCAGTGTCTGTCTCAAGCCAGTGAAGCTGCGCTGGTTCCCACAAGAAGTGCTTCAGCACTCTGAACTACTTCAGTGCAAAATATAAATTCATGTTTAAAAATGTAGAATAAATATTGCTCCGTGGTCTGGCATCATAATGTATAAGATCCATTTCCCTGTTCATGTTGTCTCATGTCCTTAAGGAGCAACTCTGATGAAGTCAATGGAGCTAAGCTAAGTTAAAAATATTTTGAAAGAAAGGCTGGGCTTGACTCTGCTATATTAAGCTCCTACCAGATGAAACTATCCCATCTGACTTTGAGGTTACTACAATGCGTACAGATGCCACTAGTATTTTAACAAATACTCTAAGGCTAATTGCTAAATTTTACATGTTAAATCATCATAAATCAAGAGCTACACCACTGAAGTCAATGGTGCTAAAAAAGTCTCAGGATGCTGTAAATGAAGGAAGGCTCATGTTCAGCCTAACAGGAAAATGAACGGTGCTAGTTCAAAAATTATTTCAATTGCATTTGGGATTGGTTTTATATAAGTGGTATGTAGGACAGGTCTTCAGTTAGACTATGTTGCTCTAGTTTCACTGGTGTTCCTGGAGGGAGGACAATTTATACAATTTGGCTCTATTTTTATTTTTCTGACTGCATATATAACTTTTGATTTTAAAATATTTTGGTCTTATTTGTGTGCTGGCACAACCTTGTATCTGGTTTATCTAATCATTTTTGAATGCTTAGCCACTTTGCATATATAATTGCTACATTTGCAGTTGTAAATCAGACTTTGCCAATTAGGATTACTGGAAAAAATCCTTTTGACTGCAGTAGTTCTGCATACAAATACATGATGAAATGGTCAATGCTGAAAGCCTGCACTGGGGAATGCTACAGTCTGGGAGAGATGGAAAATAGTTTTATTTCCATAACATGTAGAAGAATATGCCACAACAATATTAATCATTAAGAAAACAATTGAAGTAATTGTTTTGCTAGGACATAGTGCTACATGTCTTGTGTATTAAAATAATCCATGACTTCAGTAGGAAATGAATTCTTCTTCTAGATTAAATATTACTATTTCTACATTGACATGTGTTTTTCAGACAATACAATTTGATATATATATTTTTTTACTTGTTAGATATTTAGATATGGAACAAACAGTTGGGTTTTACCGGTGATTACTTTTATTTACTTTGTTCGCTTTTTGTTGTACTTTTATTGACTAATAAATATCTGAAGAAGAAAAGGAGGTCTCTGCAGGAACTGTATACAGAAATGCATTCTGAAAGGCAAGAGCAGGCTCAGGCTGAATTTTGTGGTCCTTGTGAAATGATTTGCAGTTTATGCAAAATCTTCACAATTTACACTCGAGGGCATTGACTTTTGTGAGTGCTGGGTCATGGGCAGTTTTCCATGGCTGGCAAATCAGGTTTCTCAAGAATTCAGTATTGAGCATTTTGCTTTGAAAGGACCAGCTCAAGTGCAGCCATGAGCCATTACTGTTCTGCTCATTGTATTGTATCGTGGCTGTTCGATTCTGAAACTGGAAAGAAATGTAATAATTTCAATACAATTCCTCGGGCTGGTGTTCACTTCATATATTCCACCCCAAACAACCTCTGTGACTGTCACAGAAGAAACAAAACTACAAAATACCCTATCGTTTCCTGGGATTTATTCCCCAGGCCATTGCTGAAGCACATTAGTGTGATGATGGGAATTTCATGACTGGTAACTGTATCATTAAAAGCTCAAAACTAATCACTGGGTATCAGTATACCTGAAGTAGTCTTGCTTGTTTAAAAAATTGATTAAACCCATCTTTAGGCAGAATATCTAGTGCAAAAAAATCTGAAAGAAAATTGATTTTGATTCCTTGTAACATAAGAAAAGTGATGATAATTTCTTTCGCCCCTGCTAGTATGTAATTAAACATGAACTATAAGATCAGTAACAAAATTATTCTGCTTTTAGCTGCTAGCATACTTCACCCAAAGCAGAGCTTATAAGGCAAGCACTGTTGACCTATTTTTTGTGGTTTGCTAGGTTTTTGAGAATGAAAGACAGAAGCCACAGTGGCTGCACCAAAAAGCCCATGGAAAGCAGTAAGTGATCTCAATCTGCTATGTGCAGTGGAGAATCAGCTGTGAACAACTTTAAGACACCCTAGTCTCCAAGCTATGCATGATTTATGGGGGTATCTAACCCTAAGAGCAATGTGAGCAGACCACTGCAGTGATTAAATCCTATTTGAATGTTTTGTTAGGATAGTTCATGACAGGACAAAGGGCTCCTTATTCCCTTGCGACAACATCTCACACACAGCCTTCCTCCCTTGGCTTTCTCTGTACTAATCACCCCTAAAAGCTAAATAACAGAGGTTTCTGAAAAAGCCTGAAGGAGGAGTCCTAAGGCAAACAGTTAATGCCTGATCTCCCAGACACAGGGCTAATTAACTGAATCTTTAAAACATCACGATGGGGATTTTCTGCATGCAGGTATTATCAATTATCCCACGAATTCAAGAACTGCAATTCCCGGTAATTAACACCACATATTCACTGCAGAGGACAGGACTATACAAGGGGAAATAGCTGCTGCAAACATGAAATTCTCAAGTTAAATTGTACCTTCGAATAAAAGAGGTCCATACATTGAGGATCAAGACAAAGAAGTGAAACATGTTCTGTGCATGATACACACAGATAGCAAGTGATAAGGATATAGGGAATAAAACAGGCAGATACATTACACTTCCAGACTGGCATCTGCACACTTCTGTGCACATTCGCATGTGCAGTGGCATCATACGCATTTTCTGTCTTGGAGGTAGCAGGGACATAGGCAACTACCAGAGTTATGAGCTGCCAGCTTCAGAGGTGATGGGAGAAAGTTGTCACGACCATATCATCCTAAGTTTTAGTTTAAAACTTAGCATGAGTGCAGGTACCGCTGAAGGCTGCTTGAGCTGGAAATGACAGGTTAGCTGTGTTTGTGTGCTGCTAACAGCTAGCACACATCCTCGGCCATGGGGCACTGGAAAGCCCAACTCATTCTGGGACTCAGTTTTCAGATCTAGGGAGCTTAAAGTGAAATATTTGAATGTGTGGCTAAGGCACATTAATGCTAGCTTGATGCCAGTCTGGTTACTGAATTAGCACTGGGGTGCACAAAAGAGGTATTTTGGTGACTATTTAGATTTAGAGGGTTTTAGGCAACTGATGGTAAAGATTAGGCTCTGGGCTCAAACATGAAGGCAAGTTATTCAGCATTGATCTTCCAAAAGAGTAACAAGCTTTCTCTTCTTCTCATCTCTCATTCATTTGTCAGATACTCCTGAAAGTGAGACCTCAGGCACAGCTAACGGGCTTCCCAATGTTCATGACCAAAGGGAGTGTTCCTGTGCATCACCTGTAAAACAGGGGTAAGAAAAAAATTAGTACTTTTTTTGTACTCTGTCATGATGCAAAATTCATAAAGAGGGATTGTTTTAAAAGCACAGGATGTGCCAAACCTGCACACCCAGCAGTAAAATTTCATCAAAGTTTTCATGAGAAATTTCAGGTCTGTGCTCATGTGGGTGGGTCCCGGGATGGACTAATCCTTGTCCTGGGATTGATTAATCTGCCATCTCTAGTTCACCCCTTTTCCTGCTTACTCTGTGTGAAGGCACTGGTGCTAATACAAACAGGGTGATATTTTTAGCTCATCTCAAGAGGTTTCCAAAGCTGCGTGTGAAAAATTATTTGCGATGTGGCTGTAGATACGGTCTGGTTTTGGGAAAATCCTTATTGCCAGCTGTGGTGGTGGTGTTTTTGAAAGCTAGAAGTGTTGGTTCCAAATTATTTGCCTGGTAGAATATTTTCTGTTAAGTAGGGCATCCACGCAAAAAAAATACAAACCCCACTAAAAGATATTAAAGAACTGAAAGCACAAAGTGATCATTCTCACTGACAACTGCCCTGCAGAAGTTTGGATGATCACATAGTTGTCAGTTTTGCTATTCAGAAGCATATATCTTTCAGGCAAGGTAGGGTAGGCTTAGCATGGCCTCAAGCTGCACCATGACGCCACCATGAATGATGTCTTATTATTGACCTGAACTGATTATTCAGAGAGATTCTTGTTATGCTTAAACTCCAAGACCTAACATCACTGGGCAGACAGTCAATGTTTTAAATCTTAACAGGTGGTACAGTTTAGACCAGCCAAAAAAAATTATCTTTGAAATTTATTCACTATAAACTTTCACAAATTTATGATTCAATGAATCAGTTTTTCCATCAGGCCCTCTTATTTATTTTATCCTCCATGACATTTAAATTGCACCCCTGATGCAAATGTTACCCAGAACCTATAACTTGCGTATGCTTTTGCTAGAAGTGAAGTCAGCAAATTGTTCTTACATTTGACTTAGTATCTTAACTTTCAGAGTGTGGCTTGTGCCAATTCTGCCAGTGATTAAAGTCAGCAGTTTTTCCCTTGTGGCAGCTCCTAAAGTCACTATCCAGTATCTGGGATTGGATCCTTGTTGCACTATGGACCATAGTCATACAGAGAAGACTCAAGTACTGAAAATCAGGATGTGTTTAACTAGTGTTTTGAATTGGGTCCCTAGAGAGCATCTTTCTTTCATTTTCTCTTACTCTGTTCCCTTCTCTGTTGTTGGTTTTGTTTTTTTTTTTTTTAAATAGGCAGAAACCTGCACAGAGATCCACACACATGTGCACGCATGCAATCACAAGTGAGCAGCGTAATGTTGAGAGTAATCTCTTTGTCTCTTGAGACAGACATATTAAATAATTTTCTGGTATTTTCCTTCAACATGTTTTTCTCTGTCTTTCCTCTCTGCAAAGTAAAGGGGAGGGAAGAGTTGGGGATTTTTTTGTATTTGGTTTTACCCTTAAATCAGCTTGGGGTATTTTTGGTGTTTATTTCTGGGAATACAGGTATGATCAGCAAATCCCTAATAAACCCGTTAGCTCTGCTTATGTGCAATTTTAGTTCCTTGCTGCCTGTTAACATAGACTCTTAGTGCAGCTGGTGAGTTTTAAAATCATCTTGGAGTGCTTCACTGGACTGAAGAAATAATTAATTGAAGGCTCTCAGCACGTGCTAAGTAGCTTGGTTGAGTCTGAAGATCTGAACAATTGCTTTGTTTTTTCCTTTCCTTATCACCATTAGCCATTTTCACTGGATAGAGATACAAAATAACTAGCCTTTACAGTGAGCCATTAAACTGTCATTTGGGCAACTGTGCATGAAGAGGCATCAGATAACGGTCAGTGCTGGAGTAGAACAGGGTTTGTGAATCATAGCTGTCTCCACTGTACTTAAATCACATTCACCACTGGAGCAGTCAAGGGTTTCATTAAAGGGAGAAGCATTCATCTAGAGAAATATATCCAAAAAATGAGAGTAAATAAAAGCCTTACATTTTTCTCTATTTCTCTTCATGTTTTATTTACCACAGTGGGGGCTTAACAAGGTAGCAAATGTAAAGAGCAGTGAGATAACCATGCAGAAGAGGATTCTGAAAATGAACACAGTGACATTTTAAAAGAGATGTTCCACATTGGGGCAGATTTAGGGTTTTTTTTATTTACACAGCACTTAGGGGGATGGTAGAAGGGAAGCTGTGAATATATTTCATTGGGGAAAGTGCAGAACTGACTCAAAAAGAAATAAAATCTACCTCTGCAGAGACATACATCTACAAAGATGAAGTAATTTCTGTTGAGAAATAGGATCTGTCCTCTGCCACTTACAAAGCATGCAGAAAATAAAAATAGTCACTTCCATATTATTGGTGTTAATTGATTATGTGATGCTGCCTGAAAGGTGGTAATTACTGCACACACAAAAATTGCAGTCTTTGCTCCCGAAGAGCTTGCAGTTTAAATAATGAAGGTCTCTGCAAGTGAACAAAACCCAGAAGGCACTATGGGGGCTTGGGGAGAGGGGAAGGGGCAAAGGGCCAGGAGGCTGACCATGTGGCTTCTCCATCGTGTCTCTGATACTTATGATCTGAGTCTTAATAATGTATAAAAAAAGAGGAGGGGGTGTTGAAAAGGGATGACAGAGAAGAAAAGGTTTTACACGCAGAGAGTGAGGGGCAGAGAGCCTGGGTCTGAATTATACTCTGGTGAAAGCGCAAAGAGCCTGGGGTAAGGAGTAAAGCAGAAATGGGCGTACAGCATGCAGGAGACCTAGACCTGCCTGAAATCTGCATGCTGAATGCAAGTGTGCTTTCCTCTGCCACCCTCCTTCTGCATTTCCTCAGGAAGGTTGCTTTGGCTGTCCCCAACAAAAAGCACCTCAACCCCCTGGGAACAGGCACAGACTCCCCAAAGGGGGAAATCCGTCAGCCACTGCTTCTTTGGTGCAAAAACATAGCTCTTCCTAAGAAATGACAGGGCTGAATATTCCCTCGCTGCTGCCAGAAAAAGGAGGATAATTAATCCATCCAGTGACTCCTCCTCAGAGCAGGTCACTGCTGCTGGCCCAGCAGCGTTGACCAAATTTTCCTCTTTCCTAGTCGGAACTGGTCATCGACTGCCCCTAATCTACTTGTCAGGGAAAAGGGATCCTCTCGCCCTTTGCAGCAGCCCCGTCCTTTCACCTCCTCAGGGCACCCAGCCCTGTTACCAGTGCTCTGCGAGGGGAGGGGGGGATGCTCTGCATCGCCTCTCTCCCCGTGCAAGCACAACAGGCGGCAAGATTTATCCTCTGGGCCTCACATTCAGCCCTCTCTAATGTAATTACCAGATGCTGGGCTTTATACAGCAGTCTCTTAAGTACCCATAAACTGAAGGCCAGAAATCACATCACAAGCCTCCTCCGGGCCACTCGGACCATGTCCTTTGTTGCTGTGCGTTGTGCATAGTCATTGGTACAAGATGGTTGCAAAATGCTGCTGAATTCAGGATGGCAGGGCTTCCCTCAGCTCTGAATGGCTTTGAATGAGGCAAACTCACAAGAAAAGTCTGGCCCTGAGGTTTAATGGCATCTCAGTCACTTTGGGGCCTGGCTGTCCAGGCTTCACAGACCTATGAGTTTGGGGTCTAATTCTCCACTGTCATAGAACGACTGAAAATAATGAATAGTTCAACCAAAACCCTGGCTTTGCAAAACTAATTTGATTCAAGTCCAAATATTACCTTTGTTACTTAGTTCTGTGTCTGCGTAGGTCTCCCTGCCTCCAACCAGCCTCAGTGTTCAACATATAAACTATATGGTCATCTTTAAAGGCTTTTGCCGTGTGAGCACAGCCACACGCCTCGCTGCCTGCTTACACACCCGGCGGGTAGCAGTGCTGCAGCAGACCACTTCTCTTGTTGCATTTTGTTTCTGAGCACATCTCTGCTCATGCTGTATCTACCATTGACATACGGGATGATGGGTGCGCATTGCGCTGCGCGGGAAGAAGCTGCAGCCAGGCACGGGTCGGAGGAAAGCGCGGTGAAAGGTCTGGACCCGCAGGCAGACCCGGTGCGTAGGGAACCTCGGTTCAGGAGCACAGCCTGGGTGAAATCTGGGCAATGGTGCAAATGTGCTCGCAGACCCACTTACAGAATCTGGGTCTGCACGTTTGTGATGCTGTAAGAATGGCATCCTCTGAGAGGGAAAACACGGCATGGCTGGGGTGGGCCAAATAGCAGTACATAACTGAGCTCAGGCAGTCGGACCAGGGAGGTGAGCTTTGGCTTTTCTTTGAAACAAAAGAAAAAAACCCCCCGAGGTCTATTTTTTACTTAAGAACTAAGGAAAGTCAAGGATATAATTTCTAAAAACTTAACAAGAGAGGCAATCTAAGCAGTAATCTAATCAGGGAAAATTTCTGTTGTACTTGACTCCCTGGACGTTGAGGACAAAACCCCTGTGGCTACAAGCTGGGCCAAAAATTTCACCCCCAAACTAGGATTTCTTGTTGCCTCATCTTCTTGCATCAAATATTGTCAGGTAGTGTGTTTCTTTCTGTTCCAGTGCACAGCCCTAATTCTACTCTGCAGCATTTCAGGGCTCTAACATTGTAAAATGTGGGTTCGAACATGATCTTTTTCCATAGGAATGTGTTAAACAGGCCATGAAAAGCCAGCATGATCAAAAGATGTTCTACAAAGTATTGATATTTCACTGCTTCTTACCTTGAGCTTCTCCAGTAATTCACCATATCAGAAATACAATATTTGTAAGTTCTTTTTCATAAAGGCCTTTATGGGTTTGGAAATTTAAACACCGCGAAGCTGAAGTTGAATTGGAAACCAAAAGTCTCTAAGCTTGTACATCTTAGAAAAAAAAAATTCAATTAAGTGGGATTTTAGCTGTTTCAATAAAATTGGACTCTCCCTTTTCAAGATAAGGGTCCTATAGAGCTGAAGCAACCTTTATGTGGCAGGAATATCCACTTCTACTAAACGTATAATCCTAGCTCAGGATACAATACACACAACAGGAAATCAATGTATAGTAGAATCAATTTGAAAATATAAAATAAACTAATATATGAGTGGAAAATTGACTTCCTATGGATTAAAAGCAGCACAAATGGTAGAAAAATCTGGCTTTTTAACAGGATGAGGTGGGTGGTAATAATAATGCAACTGATTAACTAGCTGGACTCAAGCTGCTGTATGTGCACATAGATTTTTTTTTCTTTGGTAGAAGGATTCAAAGAGGAAATAATTTATTGGTGCACTTTGCTCAGTGTTTGTCATTGAAAGGATGCAAAGTGTGTACAGCACCGTGAAAAAAGGGGAAAAGTAAAAGATACAGAATGTATTATTTAAAATATCAGCACCATAAACAGTGTAGGATTACTGCAGCAATCCCATTATAGCTGTGGGGATATATAAATGTTTCCATTACAATTGTCATTGAGGAGTTTAAAACTCAGCCATTGAGATTTTTATTTTTTAAGGGAATTTAATGTTTGTGTAATGTGCTGTACTGACAGTCTGGAAACTGGAATTCTCTTATTTGCTGACAGAATCGATATAATCGAACATAGAAGGAAAGCAGCCCCCAGTTTGCCCAGTACCATCCTCAGTCCTGCTATCAGCAGGTCCTTCAATATCTGATGCTTCAGGCCTTTTTCGGTCGTTGGTACCTCCCTGGTGATTGCTCTCAGGGAAAACAAAGTAGGGACAAGACAGATTGAGACTAGAAAGCTATTCAACATAGGCCATAGACACGAATGTTAGGTTTCTCCATTTTTGACACAATGTAGAATGACACCATAAACCTCACATTTAGGAAAAATTACCATGCTTGATCACAGGATGGAGAAAAAGAGCAGTCCTACTTCTTGAGGCTGAGCTGCTGTCTCTTGGGATCACTCCAAAGCAATGGTTGGAGCAGTCCATGCGCTATTGTGTGCCCCTGGACAATGCCTGTTGACTTGTGGAGACCAAGTGTTTCCAAAATGAGGTATCCAAGTTACTTCAGGTACAAGACTGGAGCCTAATTAGGGCAACACAACATATCTGCAGACTGCCCGGTACAATGAAATTAGGTTCTGAATTCTCCACATCTGCCAGTTTCGCTGGGGAACATTAAATCTGTACATCACTGCTTGATACAGCCAGCATTAACCTCGTGTGGGTGTAGCTACGGTATAGCCAGAGGGGCTGTACAGTCACATGGCTTCTCCCCCATCACATGATTGTGAATGCACAAATTAAGTGGGGCTTGGATCCAACTTGAGTTACGTCCTTGTTGGAATACGGGACCAATGCTGAGGATCAGAAGACTAGAACTCCTCCTATAGATTGTATGTCCAAAATGCAGCTGGACTCAGGTCATAAGCTGGGTTGTCTCACAGTCATGGTAAGTTAATATGAAAGTCCATTATCATTCTGATTCTTACTGGAGTGGAGTTAAATGGATTCCTACTATTTTAAAATCCTTTAACTATCTGTGTGTTATTTCTCATCTCAAAAGAAGGTCTTGTGAGCAACATAGAGCAGAGGTGGAAGGGGGAGGGAAGCAGATTGCTAACACTGGACCAATCCGTTGGGATGGAGCTTCATGAGTTAGACGACATATGGACATGCAACTTTGCTTCCTGATCCTGGGCTCAGTCCTCAAAAAGTGTGTTTGTGCAAAGTCACGGACTGGGTCAGAGTAGCACCCAGCAGACTACTGGGCTCTTATTGACTAAATGTAGTTGTGCTGTGAATAGACCTTTTCTTTAATCTTTGTGTAAACCTCCTGCTGATGTGTATGGGAAATCTGCTGTGCATGCAATCTGGGGGTGTTATTTTAGATTAATATCTGATATAATTTAAACCAGAATTTGTTCCTCTCCATAGAATAGATTTGCCACCTCTGACCTAAATTCCATGTGCCAAGAGCTATAGAAAATGATCGACAGATAGCGCATGGGTCTTGCCATCCAGAAGGGGTGTTATTGGGTAAGAGTACTTCAGGATGTTGGAACGGTTATTCTTTACTGCTAGATTTATTCTGTTGCCTACACCTCATGTAACAAATGGCTACTGCTTTAAACCGATCTTGACATCAAGGAGAAAGTAGTCCAGATTTTTCTTTGTTTGTAGGATTGCAACATAAACATCCGCAACTGTCAATGATCAAGAAAGTGCCTTGCAATCTGTATTCGCTACAACTGGCAGATCATTTTGTACTCAGTAATTCCATGGCACTTTTCACTTTGCTTTATAAGGGTAGAGGAATCTCTGAAAAAAATGCATACCTAGAGAATATATATATTTTTAATGAAGACTAAATCTGCTAAACCTTCCACTTGAGAATTGATGAAAACCCAGCTTGGTATCTTAAACAAGTCAGATAACAAAAAAAACAGTAGAGACTTTTAACACCTTATTAGCTGCATTAAGAATTGTTACTGCAATTGATGTTACCAGGATATGTGATGTATTCATGTAATGAACTGCTTTTCAGCCATCCTGAGATGTCTCATATGTCAGTCTGGAGGCTGTGATTCTCCAAACAGATAGGAGTAATGAAGGTGTGTCTAGCACTAACTGAGCATGGAGTGCATTTTAAAAAATGAAAACAATAATCATGCTAAATAGGACTGTTGGTTGAAGCCATTAGTATCTATCAGATGAGCTGTAGAAGCATTGACAGAAATAGTTTAATATATTGTCAAGGGTGGTTTCTAAAGTGTTTCAACCCTATAGGGTCTGAAAGGCTTCAGAAGGCTGGCTGAGCCTTTCATCACTCTCCTGAGGTCCAGTCCTTTCTCAGGGACAGCAAAGTTTAGGATATGGGAATGCCACCCAAACAGCTCTGAATGGGTTGAGGACTCAGTAGTTCCAGCTCCAAGGGAGCTCTTTGTACCTACAGGGTTTGAACAGATCCTCCACATCCTCTGTGCACAGCCTGCATTGGCCATACTGCCTCGTGCCTTCTGCAGCGTTTATGCATGGGAAGAAAACTGTCTGTCTGTCATGTGATACCTTAGCTGAAGTGGGAACAAGAGCAGAGAAAACATGGAAATAGCATTGCAGTGAAAACTTGGAGATATTCTTCAGTGCTGAGGACAGCTTCTAGCAGCATCGAAACCTACCTCCTCCCTTCAGATCAGCAACAATTTATGCCTACATTCTCCCTGGTTTTCCATACGAGATGGGTGATTAAATTTGTTATAATCAAGGCGCTACGTTAAGGAACGTACACCTCAAGAAAGGCTTGCGCGGGAATTTATTTTATAGTCGCACTACTAAAAATCACTATTTCAAGTGTGGATACTGAGCAGGAACAAATGTTTTGAAGAGACATACACATCCAAGGAAGCCTTCTTAACCGTGAATATTGATAAAGTCTGAGCTGAGATCTTGGCTGACAGATGACCAGCTGCACGCCATCCATTGTGCTGCAACATGTTCCTGAGCCTCAATTTATCAGCAATAAAAGTCAGCTTGCCTAAAAACCATGTTAGCATAAGTTGCAGCATTGTATTCATGAGGCATATGACAGCACAGTTCCTGAAAATCATAGTGCTACACTGTCGGTGGGTTTTGTTGTGTGGCTCCCAGCCTGTTCCCCACTCATCAAAGGACTCTCCGAAAACACCTGGTGTGGTATGGATCCTGCACTGGGTTAGATGGGAAAAATGTTGTTGCAGCAGGACATGCTGCTTCTACATCTTGCTGGTCGGTACAAGGTGGAGACAGATCTTTGCAAGGAGATAGATATTTCGTTGTAGAGTGTCCTGTAGGGTTTAATTATCACAGCACAAATGATGCAATGAGTGCTTCAAAGCCACATAGATCAACACCTTTCAAGCCCAAAAGAGGGCAGGGATATGCTTCTGAAAGCCTGATGGCTGGTGTGAATGCCAGTGCCCGGGGTCCCTGTCTGGAGGAATGGGGACAATTTGAGAAGAGCTGGTGGGATCAGATCAGTAACTGCAAAAGCAAGCAGTAGCAACACAATAAAGAGGAAGGTTTATTGAAGGGTTTTTGGATGAGGGATAGAATAAAAGGCCCATCAAATTCTTTTAAAATGTTTGTCCATTATACCTGCATTACATTTAAATGGTTAAATACACAGGGATTATAGGGTGTTGTGCCAGGGAATGAAATACAAATGTAAATAAAAGCTTGCTGGGCTCATAGGACTCTTTGATCAGGGTCTGATGGGACCAGCTGAAGAGAAGCTCTTAAACCACATTTTTAAACCCAGCCCAATCCAGAGGTTGGGTTAAACACACTGGGAAAGGCTTTGTGAAGAGGAAACAATATGCAGATTAGCTCTTCAATGAGTGGGAGCAGCGGAATATTACTACTATATTTATTCTAACCTTTATATGATTATACTCTAATGTATACACATTATTAGTATTCATTTGTATTGCAGTAGCCCATAGCCGCTGCTGTCATGCGCTAGGATCCTGTTTTGCTAGCCACTGTACAAACCCATAATTAAAAAAAAAATCCCGCTTTGTAGAGTTTGTATGGTCTCAGCAGATGACTTGTAAATACATTGTTACTATCAGTTCTTTATAATTCCTCAGTATGACTGTAAGCACTTACAGAAATTTCTGTGAAGAAAAGAAGTCTTAGTACAAGTTGGCATTCATCCATGAAGATTTAGTTACCTAATTTATAAACATTTAGTAAATAGGAATTAATCTTGACATGGTGGATTTTGTGCTGAATTAAATAATCATACTTACAGTCTATAATGCACTTGGACAATAGGTAAATTAGTCCTTCATTAAAAAATCATGAAGGAAAATGCATAATCTGCAGCAATGCCCAGAGGAAAAATTACAGTTGTTTGAAATAAAAACACTATTGTTAGCAAATTTGTGGAGGTTGTTTTTTGGTTTGTTTGGGTTTTTTCTCAAACATTGTTATGGATCTTCCTGTGTATTGCCTCTATCATGAGATTTCCAGTTGAGAGTGTCAACTAAATATCCAGGGTTTAATTGGAAATCTGAAGTAGAAAAACTGTAAATCTCCTTTCAGTCATTTGTCTCTGCACTGCCTGCTTCTCGGCAGCAGACAAAACAGTATGTGCTTTTACATCTGATTAATGCAAACGAAAGCTGTGATTAAAACATCCTTGAATTCTTCTGTCATACAGCACAATTTAAAATTGTGAATTATCCTTCAAAACAGCACAAGTGGTGCAATTGCACATTAGCATAACTGCAAACCTTATTTACACAAGCACAAATGTTGTGTAAATTGGCCTTTAAGTGGGTTTTAAAAGGCAATCACTTGGTAGGTGTTTTCAGAACTGCTAAATAAGAAAAAAAAAGCTATAGTGCAATATTTTACAAATGAATACTTTTAATGGGCCTATTTTCAATTGAATTGACTATTAAAACAATGAAGGCAGAAAATGACAACAGTTATTTAATCTGGGATGCAATATAAATACTGGAACATTTTTGAATTGTTCAGCATCTTGTAGCAGAAAGTATTTGTGAAAGTCAAGTGGTTATTAAGCTTACAAACTCCCTGCTTTGCCACTCTATCATGTGCAACTGTAAGCTTGGGGACGTACGCAGCTAAGGGGCAACAGAGATTCAAACCAAGAGTGTCTCTTTTTATAATTTTCGCAGAGCATAGACGGGACTGGTTTATTACTCCCTGTGCTGAGGAATTGCTCTCAGCAGCTTTAGAGGGAAAGGGCTCCATAGCAGAAACCCTGAAGCTCCACTCCTTGCAGCTGCCCTGCTGGACCTGAGCCCTTCAGGTCATGGATCATGCCTTCCTAAAAAGCCCCAGTCACACTGTTGGTTATTAATATTTTTTATAATGTCATCAGTAGGATGGGAAGAAAGAGGGGTTTTTTCCCCTCCGCTCTTACTTTTGCCTTACATTTTGTTTGTTTGTACGAGTGTCTTAAATGTTGTAAGAAAATCAAAGCCATAGTCTAGGGAGAGCTATGAACATGGACCTGGAGATTGTCCCCATCCTAAGGAAATGTCTCTCGCTGTCAGTCTCATCTCTGTGCCCTAGAACATCTCCAGGGTGACAGACACAGTGCTGATAAGTGACAGCAAAACCCCAGGTGTGGCCATGTGCAGTCCATTGGCAAGTGTGCAATAATGGTAAAGGTGCTAGAGATCAACAGAGGGACATGAGTTTATATTGATGTATGGGTTTTATTTGTTGTGCTGAATAGATAAGTGGTACATGGCTTGCCAGGTCAGACTGTTTTGGTGCTGGCAAAGCAGGTCAGTTAATAACTTTGGCCATCCTCTGGTCTGAGAGCTGTTCACTCAATTCTTTCATTGTAGCCTAGGTTTCTTAGTTTTTGTGGGCAAAGTGGGGACTGAAGGAAATTAGAATAGAATAGAATAGAATAGAATAGAATAGAATAGAATAGAATAGAATAGAATAGTTCAGTTGGAAGGGACCTACAACAATCATCTTGTCCAAACACCCATTGGAAACTGTGTGAAGGTACAAGATGACACTAAGAAAGACAAGCTGTACTGCAAAGTCTACCACAGCTGGGGCAAAGTAAGCAAACATCAAGTTTAACATCATTCCTAGTGTTTAATCTACTTTTTATCTGAAATTCTCCTATTTTAAAGTAACTTTTCTTGCAAGAAGTTGGTTGCTCCCAGGACACTAGAGAGCTTTGTTTCCCGGAGGAAAAAACTGCCTGTCCTGAACCTCTGCCAGAAACTCAGTGGTGATTAATGATTAATACACCAGAAATCTCAATTTGGTACCAAGCCAGAGAATAAAGTGATTCTACCTCGAGAGAGAGGAGAAAGCTGCAGCTGAACTGTAGTGAGCATGGCAGGGAGCAGGTCCCCAGCCTCTCTGAGGCACATGGTATGTGTGTGTCTCTTGGGTGTATATAAGGAGTTTCTCCTGGGCCAGAATGGGGCTTAGCCGACTCAGAACTGAAATTTTTTTTCCTTTAATTTTGGACTGAATTCTGTAAATAAATGGTAATTAACTATGTTACGTGTTGAAGCGTGCTCCTCCATGGGCTGAAGAAGTTCACAACAAAAAGCACGGGCAAACAGCTCAGGATGGAGAGCTCTGTTGGTGAGACCGTGGTCAACACTGGATGCAGTCCTGTGGTATCTTAAACAGCAAATTGAAACTGGATCCATGTGCACTTTGAATTCAGCTGATGAAGGAAATCTTCCAAAACTACTATCAAATATCTGGTATCAAAAGTAAGGCGTGAGATGATGAAACAAGAACATTTTGACAGAGGAGGTGTCATTTGCTCTTCTTTTTCAAACAGCAATTATTCTGCCTGTGTACCCTGGATCAACCATTGGAATTACACAAGCCTAAAAGTTGCATGAAATCAGAAGCATGATTGTCTTAGGCTTCATCCTCTGCACCATATGAACAGGCAGCTCACAACCAGCCCTGGTTTATAAAGCCTATTTACCAGAGTGATGTTTAGAGGTTTTATGTTGTTGCATTCAAGTTAATAGTTCAACTGATTCTAATCTGCTTGGATTCATACCCCTGGTGGTTTCTCACAGATGAAGGATTTGAATGAATCAGGCACTAATCAGTACCTGATAAGATTTGGTGATGTTTGTCCTATGTTTGGCGTTACGCCTTCTTTTTGTTTGTAATCTGTGCCTTTATACTCATTTGTCTCTTTTTTAAAAATTTTATTTACAACCTTCACTTTCTCTTCTGTTTTTCCCTTAGTGCCATCAAGACTTGCACTAATAGTTATTTAGAATCATTTAATCCTGGGACATAGGCATATGCTAATTTCTGCTGTAGTGGTTTCAGACTTACCATCCACCAGCTGATCAGTTCTCCCTCTGCTGCAAGAAGTTTTCACTTGCAATGCGAGCGCTCCTACATCATCTCAGTGCAAAGTGAACCATCGCAGACCACCTTTATTCTAAGTATGTCCTTATGGCTGTAATACTTGCCCTTCATTATCCCCTCCCCGATGTGCTACTTTGTGTTCATTCTGGTCTCAACACGTCTAAATTTTAAACACGTTATTTTCTTACTGTTTAGACGTATTCACGATTTCTAAGTTAAAAAAGGCTTACCCTTAGCAAAACGTTGGTTTTTGCACCAAACGTGGAAAACAGATTGCTCCAAAGTAAAAATAATTACTTTGTCAAATGTAAAATGAGATAAAGGGATAAAGCAATGATATTTTTACTTGGAGTTCTGTGAAACAAAGCTGGAATATGTAGCACAGCTCCAGTTTTGCAGTAATGCAGGATAAAGTCAGTGCGGGTGCTGAGCAGGCAACCTGCCTCCAGTCTGCACAGTCCTAATCAGGTGAGAACTGTTTCACTACTGATACCTTGAATTTCCATTTTGCTTTGGGAACCTGCACATCTTGAATAGTTTTCTTAGGCTGTTAACATATTGGTGACTGCTTTGGGGTAGTGTGGGAAGAACCTCCTGGTCCTGCTTTGAAGATGCTCTCCTGTTGGCATGTGGCTGATTTGTGAATTTTCAGTTAATACTGCCTTTTTTAGATATGCTAAGAAATCTTTAACCTGTGTGGTTTTGGTATTTGAAACATCTAACCTTCCACAGAACTGATCCTGTTTGAGCTTGTGAGTTTATCAATTTGATCATATCATTGCAGTAAACAGATCTCTGCTGTCACTCGAACTGCAAGTGTTTTTATGATCACAGACTATAGCATCGTATATGCCATACCCAACTTTGTTCAGCTAGTCCTGGGCTGGAAGCTACACAGTAACTGGAATTCTTTTCTCATTTTGTGCTGTGCGTACTTTCATGCCTGGCCCCAAAGCAACTTGAACTCTGGGGAATCATCTGGATTGAAACCACAGAAAGAGAAACGAGGACACTAAAGCACCAACTGAAAGAAGGCAAAGATGACAGTAATATGCTAATCTACCAAGTGAATACAGAAACAAGAAGAACCCAAAGTATTTTCTTGTACTACATGCAGTTCAGTTTTGAAAAGTAAGTAAGTAAGTGGCTTGAAATTTAGCTGTCCTCCATGACTTCCAGGCTAAATGTGCAGAATTTACAAATCAAAATACGAATTTTCTAACTTCAGAGATGTTTACTCCGCTATGGAACGCAAACCCATGCTTCCAGCTCTTTTTCATGCTCAGATATCTCAGTAAGGAAGATGGTACAGACTGATTGCTGACTATTTTGCTGGCGACACAGAAGACAGACACGATTCAGCTTGATGTTCTGCATCTTCACTGGCCTGCCATGCCAACAGAGGTAGCAGGTCATTTGGACCATATGATGAAATCTGTTCTCTCTCTGACAAATATGTGTGAATGTGAATTGGTCACAAGCGTATCCATGTTTGATGTCAGCTGTACTCCTTCTATTGCTTATCAGCAATACATATGTTGCATGTCCCAGCCCTTCTGTCACTCAAGAGAGGAGGTGGGACAACATCTTGCCTTCCTCATACAGCAAAGAGGTTAAGTTCAGCAGTCACTCATAGCTGTGAATTCAGAAAGGGACTAGCACTGGTTTTACACTGAGCTGGACTGGAGAAGACCTAAGCGGAGCAGGGACAAAGAAAGAGGGTTGCATTTCTGGTTGTCTGATAATGCTCTAAGCAACTGAAGCAGATTCCTTTGGCTCATGGTTTTTAATGTCTGCACATGCACATAGCAATGAGACTGTCAAAAACTCACCTGGATGCTGCGTGCAGCAGCTTAGCCTTCAAAGGCAATGAAAGGGGATCCTCTCTGAGGCATATCAAAGTCAGCCAGGTCATATAGTCTTTGTCATAAACTATAATAAATAAATGTTCCTTATGAAGTCCTTTAGATTCCCTGCTCTGACTTTTCCCACTTGAGGGCTATTCCCAAATCTCACACCTCTGATGGTAGTAAATTTTTTCTAATTTTCAGTCTAAATTTATTTATGGCCAATTTGAATTTTATTATTTGAATATTATTTATTTATATGCATTTGCTGTTGTGCCAACCTTACTCTTTAGCTTAAATAGATTTTTTACCTGCTGGAGAAGATGCTCCTTTGATATATTTATAGAGAGAACTATATCACATATCAGCCTTCATTTTGCTAGGCTAAGCAAGCAAAGCTCTCTTAAACAGAAAGGCCTCCATTTCTCAAGATATCTTCATAACTTTTCTCTGCCTCAATTCACTGTGAACTCATCTTTCCTGGATGTGGTTTTAGGAACTATATTCCTTTTTTAATGTAAAGGCTGGTGCTGGATCCATACATCCAAGATTTCCTTGGTTCTGCTTAAAAGTATGTTGTCTGATACAGTCTAGAATCATATTTGTTTTGATTAGAAAATCATAAGAGCTGGCACAGGCAGTCGCACTGTCAATCATGCTGTGACTAATTTTTCTTCAGGTTGTTTTTCTCCTCCTGCCTGGATTCCATCTGAGGATCTTCCTCTTTGTAGCAGAAACTCTTGACCACAAGATTGCATTTCGGACAGTTTCAGGCAGGTCTCTGTATGATATTCCAGACCTTCTCCATATGAATAGTTTTCCCAACTTTGTGTCACCAGCAAATTTTTACCATATGGGCCAAGCCTATGAATGAAATCCAAGAGCCAATAAAGGACTTGGGTACCTATGCTTAGATGTTGCAGTGCCTAACACTTTAGGTTTCCAGCCCTTGGTGCACAGTCCAACTCTTGGACAGGGCCTGTAAGTTCCTTGAGCAGGGCATAGGGACAGAAGGCCACCTTAAAATGCAATCTCGGAAGGACCCATGCTGAATAAGAATTGTCAAGAATAAGCCGAGATTCAGTATTGCAGGTGCTTTTTTACCCAGTCCCCAAATGCCACTGAAGAGAAGGCATATGCCTAAATTAGAACTGCAGATGTCTACTGAGCCCACAAGCTATTAGGGTTACGTAGCTGTAAAATATAAGGTGTGAAGATAGATTGCAATGTTGGACATGGACACTCTAAGTTGTCTTCTCAGTCTTTTATCAGGCCTCTTTTGGAGCTGGCTTGAAGATAATAAATAAATGTTTCCTAAGGCCAAAGCAAAAATTCTGTTTCCCTGCATTTATCAGGAATGAACTTCCCTCAGTCTGTTCTTCTGCTGACTCCGACATCACCAGGAGACCTTCTGCCAAGAGTCCTCAGCACCGTTCCAGTAAGCTGACCAAACTCAACGGTTTAAAAAGAAGATTAATACAACTGCTAATAACAACAACCATAATAGTAGCAATAATAGAGCCTTCAAAGAAGAAATGCAATCTGACTTGCTCCATTTTTTAACTGTTCCCTCAGTGAAATGTCCTGTGCTTTTCCTCCAAATTCACCCCAGTGGAAAGATACTCGGTTCAGTCTTCCAGCAAAGCAGTTCATCCACGCTTAAGCTCACGTAGACAGCAATCTCACTTTACAACTGAGGTTAATCGGTCATGGCTGATGAGCTTTGTTTAATGAAAGCCCATTTATATAGTGCCCTTTGGATAAAGGCTCTACATTTTAGCATTCAAGACAAGGTAAAAGGAGGAAATCGAAAGACACAAGAGGGGTTAATACCAAGGGGCTTGTTTGTCTGCTTTTGTTTTCCCAAATAAGCACTATAAATTGAAGATTTGCTTCTGGAAGATTTATTATTACTACCTCTACTGCATGTGCTTACTTTCTCAGCCCCCAGGTGTAAAAATGGGTTTCTATGCAGCTGCCCAGAGTCTTGCGGCAGTCTGCATTTGATCTGAGCAGCAGCGGCTGCTTGAGATGCATGTATCAAAAATTAACTGGCCGGGCTGTGCATCTCCAGTCTGAACCCATCTCTAAAATTCACAGCACTGTTCCACTGCTTTATCCTCTGAAATAATCTAAAGTCAGAGTGTTAATCACCCATTTATACTATGCTGCGAGTGCAGCTTTTAAATTTTAATCCTGTTTGGTTTTTTCCTGTTATGCTGAAACCAAAATAAAAATAATTAAAAAAGAAACTTTGCTTCCACTGTTCTGTTCTGGTACCCAGTGCTACCTGGTAGACCTTTAAAGTGTCGATTCTGCATGACTAATTGATTGCTTCAGCTGGGGTTAATTAATTAATTAGTAGCAGAGCTGCATTAAAGATTGGAGGCATTCAGAACTCCCATAATGGACGCGAGCTTTATTAGTACATAAAATGAGTGTTTAAAATCCACACAGCAACTAATATGCTCTTGAGGCTTTCATTAAACAAACCTATAAAATTACTTGCTTCATTATGTATTTTAGTTACTTTCTTCACATTGTACGGTATCTCTTCACCTTTTTCTTTTGCCAGCCAGTTTTAAGTGCCTATTTGAAATCAATTTCTCTAATAATGGGCTTAATGAGCTCATCAATTAAGGCTGCCATAATGGAATGTAACTGTGTGGTTTCAGTTATCAGTTAAACTCTGGAACTAATTTCCATGCTTCATCTATCAAAAATGATTGGCTAATATTGTTTAGCTTCTGCTTTAGGACGATAGGGAGACCTCGGGCCCTTCTTCACTAATGTCCGAAGGGCTGAATTTCTTCTTGGAGAAGCAGAAAGGGAGGGAGGCGAGGTGGGATGGAAAGAACAATGAGCGGAGAGATTTGGGCCCCTATCTGGATCTGGAGGAAGTGTGATCCTGTATTTCAATGCCAGCATGGTAATTAGTAGTAATGGATTACATTTTCAGACGTATTGGATAAAATGATCGTTCCACATGAAAAATCCCATTATGAGTTTCTTACCTCTCGCTCCCTCTGTCTCTCTCCTGCTTTTGCTCGCTCTCTCTGTTTTAATAACCACTGCCCTTTTCCGTGACCCCTTTAAATAATGGTATAAATGGTCAATAGACCTAAACATATAAATATTTCTTTAAAACAATGCCCTCACATTTATAGCTGCCAAACCTAAATTTTGGGAAGTGTTTTCTCTGTACAGGAAAGAATAAATACCTTACCAAACACAAAAATCTATCAAGCCAAGAAAAACTCCACAAATAAATGGAGTGTAAAAAAAATCAAATGTTTTAAAAATACTGTTAAAAAGCAGAAAAATCTGTAAAATCACAGATTTTAATTCCTGTTTGTTTAAGTAATGAGTACTCAGAACAGTTATCTCTTCTTGCTGTTAAGATTAGATGTGTTCCAGTTAGCGTGCTATAACATTTCTAGCTGCTGGTGGGATTTTACTGGTTCTCAGACAAAGCTGAAATTTTCCAGGTTAACAGTAGCAAAATTTGGCTCACAATCCAGATGTTGACTGAAATGTTAAAATCTCTTTAGCTGTCAGAAACTTTGTAAGTATGACCTTTGTTGCAGCTGTATTTATTTCTCTTATAGTGGCATCCGTGCTGTTCTAGGCATTTTCCAGACGTTTGTAAGGGCTGAAGGAATCCCACATTTTCGAGGGAGAACAGCAGGCTGGAGGTTGGCTGAAGGGGAAGAGCACAGAATTTTTTAATACAGGCCCTTTAGATTCAGTGTAATGGGGCCACTCTTCAAGTAAGTGACTTGAAACCGATGGCACTATGCGAGGGAGAAGATCGCAATTAGGTGTCAGAGCCTGGCTGCTACTTTTATTTTTGAGACATGAAAAATTCAGTGTTGGTGGAATATTATCCACTAAAACTCAAAACCGGAGAAGTGTGTGACTGTCACAAATGCCATCCCAGAAATGGCCCGACTGAGAAATATTCCTCAAGCTTTGCTTTAGAGAGCCCAGGATGAGGGATGACTTTCAGCAGGTTATCAGCCAAAGCAAACCAAAGGGGGTCTTGAAGGGACAGCAGGATTTCGCGGTTTCCTTCTCAAAGGGAGTGATTATTATCTGGCTGTTGCTCTGCGAGTGATTTTGTAATTGATTGTGCATTAATTTTCTGGCTCTGATCTTGCACCAGTGCTCACAGTTGACACTACTTATGTGAACGGAGTGTGTTATTTTTATGCAGTAAACTTTCCTCTCATGACTAAAATTAATACTGCAAAGACTCTTCTTGTGGAGTAGCAGAAACTGTGGTAAAGCAAATAAAACTAATTTGCCAACTTCTTTATGATAATCATGTTCCAATAATCAAGCTGTACAGTAACTTCACAATCTGCCGTAAAGTTAAAAGGCATTTAATTTTCTAGAAAATAAGATTATTTTTTAAGTCTTTGGTATGATAATTTCATATGTTTTGTATGTTTTTTTCAAGTTAGACCTTATAGACAACTATAAAAACAGGATGTTGACAAAAGAGATTTCAAGTAAACAAACTTCAAACAGATCCTATAATTTTCTCGTGTATTTTTAACATTTTTCATGATTCATAAGTTTTCCAAGAAAAGTGTAAAGAGATAATAGTGAAGAGAGAACCTAACTGAAGCTTCATCTCTCCTCACCTTCAGTTTGGGATGACAAAGCTTAGAAAGCCCAAGATTTCTCAAGATGCTTTAAAAACAAAGCAGGAATCCTCTAGTTACATGTTATACATCATAGAGGGACTAAGAGAGGCTTAAGCTCAATTTTCTTTTCCAATTGGGATGATTTTAATGTCGCTGATGTAATTTAGCTATAACACTTGTAAAACAAATGTTATTCTAGTGCTGCAGTTCATAAAATTGCAGACAAAGAGAAATGCAAGTGATAGACATGAAGAACAGTCGTACAGTTAAATCCCATGCTCTGAACTCTGATTTAGTTCCAGATTCTTTTGCAGACTCCCCTGATCATTCAGTCTTTTAAAATCTTCCGCTGCCTGACTAGTTAATGGAGATGGGGAGAGCGCCGGTGCCCCCGCTGTGTCTGCCACAGATCTTTATTTCTGCTCTCAGGAACATTTTTGCATCATCTCCTTGGTTTTGCATTTAGAAGTAGGCTATTGGGGTCTAAAAATGCAATTGCTCAAGTGCTGCCTCCAATGTGACTCACATGCCCCTACTTTCCCCAGGACCACTGCAAGACGCTTCTGTGGGCGGTGGTTCTCCCCTTTTCCCCCTTGAGGAACACCAGGTTGTGGGCAGCATGGATGGGCAGAGCAGTGGGCAGCATGGGGACGACACACAGGGAACCTGCGGTGGGATCAGTCCTGTTTGCAAGTCAAGGACCATAGGCAGCTACATAACCTCAAAAGCAGAGATCTTCTTTGGGAAATCCTAGTGACATGAAAGCAGGAGAGAACTCCGTGAACTTCAGTTGTTTGCTGCTGTTTTGTGAGCTTAAGGGCAGAAAAGCATCATTTTTACATCTAGTCTTAGGGCATGCATTGGCTTTGGTTCTGCTGTACCCACCCAATAGTCTTGAGCTTTCTTTTTTTTTTGATGATAGAAGATGATTTGTAATCAATTGCAAAGAAGATAGCAGGTTTTTTTCTGAATCCTTGGTGGTTTTTTTTTTTCTTCCTTCTAAAATAAGATTGCTATTATTAGAAGGCATTCAAAACAGCGAGACGGTGACACTGTCCACCAAGGTTTCATTCTCTGTGCTTAGATATGTGCTATACCTTTGTCACAGGAGAAGAGAAAGGGAATGTGGCAGGCCTTGAAACTGTACATGAAAGGGCTCTAAATAATAGTAATAATAGGTATTTTTAAAATCTGTCTTTAAGGGTTGAGCGGGCTCTGTGTGCCCTATTTACGCCTTTTTAATTCTTGAACAATAGCTGAGGGGTTTCTTTCGCTGCAGCACACGAGCGAGGTTAAACATTATTTCTGTAACAGCCTTTTGTTTCCAGCTCCCATGGAGAGAGGGGGAAAAAATTGAGATAAAGAAGTGTTATTAAAATTGTGACACACAGCTCTGGGAGTACGTTAAGGATAGAAGGAGCCAGGACGTCAGGAAAGAAATAATGAAATGCAAAAATCACCCAGACTGACAATTGGGAGCCTATGTAGCAGCTTAGCCTGTTGGTCCAAGGCTATTTGTCATAATCAGCAGCACTTTTCTCATTAGCAAAAAGCCATTACCAGTGGACTTTATCAGCAGCTGTGAGTTATCAAGGGGCACACAGCAATCCTAGCGTGTAGTCGTGGGGTTCAGCCGGGGTCCGGCTGCTTTAATAAGCCGCCAACTCTTTCCCCAAGTTCCCAGTCAGGTGTCACTGCCATTCCTGGTGAGGCAGCCGAGTGCAGTCTATTAACCACCTCCCTCCAGCGCCTTCCCTCTCCCCCAGCCCGGGGGGCAAAGCCTCTCCCCCTTCTCCCTGCTTTCCCCTTCCCTCCCGACTAACTCAGGGGCCAACTGAGCTGAGTCTTCCCTATTTGCCTGGATCAGTCCTTCTCTTCTCCTCCTCTCTTCTTTTCCACATCTCCATGCTAGCTTTGCCCACTGCAGCTTGCTCAGTCTCCTTGCATGGACCAAGCTGTTCTTCTCTTTCTTGCTCCTTCTTCTCCATTTGCTTTCCATAGTGTACAAAGCCCTATCTGCTCCTTCCTCTTCCATCTCCAGTCTCAACTGCTCGGATGTGCCATCCCATTTCTGCGCATCAGCAGTACAGGTTGCAGGAGGGGCACCTCCAAACCTGCTCCGACCTGCAACGAGTCTGCTGATGTAACATGGTAACTTGGCTGTGTCTGAGCTCAGAGTAAAATTTTTCCTCTCTCCTGTGTTCTGTCTGCCCTGTGGGATGGATAGTCCTATCATACCCTCTTAAGACTTATTTAGACATTTCTTTTCCATAAGTATTCTCCATGATCTTTTCCAGAGGTCATGTCCTGGCTCCTGCACGTGATTAGGGCAAAAAAACTGCCATTTTTCTGCCCACGCTGTCTTCTTTGCATGGCAGATCTTATTGAGCAGAGATGAGTTGGGCATGTGCCTATGGCAGCTCCTAGGCTGGGAACAGTGGTATGGGCAACCCCCAGGCTGGGAGAACTGGAGTTGAGCTCCAACCTGGGGGAACTGCCTGAGCACACAGGTACCCTTGCAGTGCTGCCTGGATAGACACATCCAGGGAGAGAAAAAAGTGTATTCAACAGCTCCATGAGGTACCTCCAAAGTGTTCTTTTATCCCAAGGAGGGGAAAATCCTTTTTTTTCCCCCCCCTCCTGTTTTCAAATGCAAATAAAATAAATGTCTTGCTTCTTAAGCTGCTGGTGGGATCTCCCTCTGAATGGGAGGAAATTGAAAGCAATTCAGTGCCAACATATTTCCAGTCTCTTCACCTTCTTCATTGTGGCTGGAGTGAGAAATTTGCCACATTTTAAGAAAACAGCAAATAGTAGCTTGGTGAATGCCCTGGGAAGTGAACGGGTACATTTGTGTACGGGTGGTGGTGCTCAGTGTGCTGCTCCACTGGAGCCTACTGGAATCATTACAGGTCATGAACTGAAGATTTTGAGCGGATCCAAAACCTAATGAAGTCAGTGAAAAGACTCTCATTGACTTCAGGAGGCTTTGACAGAGGTGCTAATTGAGGGAAAAAAATTAATCTTGCACAAAGCTAAACATTATACTGTTACAAACACCTGCACTTGAAAGAGGGGAGAAATGTGAGATGTTCTAGGTTGATTTAAGGACATCCATGTTTTCCACCCTTTGTTTAAATTGCCTTTAAACACACCCTTAGCGATATTAGTTTAAATTTATGCACAAGCAAACCTAAATTACTGATGCTGTCAGAGATAAGAAAACATCTGCAGAGACCATGGGTAGCAGTAATTTCACCTTGCATTGGAATTTGCCATCTAGATACCTGCACTGGAGATGGCTCACCTGCAGAGCTGTTGGAGAGTCACTTCCAGGGCATGGATTATCAAACCTGTTGTAGGTACCTATGAATTGTGCCACAAATTTGCCTATTACCCTCCTTGGGCTATAACAGGAGCAGATGAATGAGTTTGTTATTGACTGAAATTGTATAGACAGCTCCATTCACCCAGATGCATCTTGCCCTGCCTGACTCCCACTGTTACCTCTCCTGCATCAACAGAAATAAAATCTCAGGAAAAAGTTTGGACCTTGATTCAACAAAACACTTGTTTAGCTTTAAGAAATATTAATAATCTCCTGACTTTATATGTTAAAGGTATCCTATAAACTGAGCCAAAGCAGTGCCACCATATGTTGCTTTGACTATTTGTAAAAAGAAGATTTATAAGAAGGTAGTATTATGATGATTTTTCCTTTTTTTTTAATTAGAACTATTGCACAAGTTGGAACTCCATTCATTACTGTTTGCATTGTGAACCAATATTTCAGTCATGCTGTAGGAAATTTTTACCATTATTGTCCTATGGTATAGATGGGCAAGTTTCTCATTTGGTCTGGAAAAAAATACTAAAAACATCACCATGTTGCAGCTTTCTGAAACTGGATGGAAAGGCTGAAAGAGCAGACTGCCTTCATGCTCTCTAATTATTCTTTTCATCCTATTTAAGTTCTATTAAATATTTTTAAGATATTGTCTGGGAGACCATGTTATGAAGCAGGAGCCTAAACAAATAACTTGGTTGCCTCAGTCCAAAAAAAGCTTATAATCAAAGCATATGGCAAATTCCCTCGGGTCTCTGTGCTGGTGGGGTTCAGGGGGATGGCAGTGCTTGGTATGATGGGAGCAGCCCTCAGCCTCTGTCAGCTCCCAGGACGAGAGGGTGAAGGAGATATCCAGAGAGGGACCACAAGGTGGCTCTAAATATATTAAGGAGGAGATTCTTCCTTCCCTCCCTTGAGATATCTTAACCAAACATCTACAATGAAAAAGTAACTGCTATATTTTTATACACATGAACTGCATCATGGATAATACGTACTCCTTTCATAGTATTGCTGCTTGAAAACAGATCTGCCAACAGCTTGCCCTCTCAGGTAACCCACACCAAAGCAGGGACTGGAGCACTACTGGGCTAGTAAGAAAGAATATCATAGATATTACTTCCCCCGGTATTATCTGTACAGGCTTAAAACATTCACTTTTTTACTTTTTTCCCATGCTTTCGGGATTTCTTTTTTCTTTTAACATGTAAGATGCTGATAACAGGCAATTGGACTAGATGATCATTGTAGGTCCCTTCCAGCTGAGATCTACTATTCCATTCCATGCATATATCACATACATATGTTCTATTATCTAAGATTACAGGGAGAAAGCAGGTTGTTCATACTTTGGAAAAGTTGTCAATTTATTTGTACTGCAAAGAGCTGAGTTATGAGCCTCTGAAACACCAGCGAATCAATTCAGCCTCAGCAAGGAACACCGAACGCCCATTGACTTCTACAGCAGGGGTGAGTGGTTCAGGCGGGAGGGAGGGAACTGGGCCCCAGAGTGTAAAATGCAAATTCTAGCAGATTGCCTCCATTCAAGGGAAAATCAAGGACAAAACTATTTTCTTCTGCTTCCTATTGTGTTTTTACTTAGTGGTTTTTTGTAAAAACACAGTGGAGTTGAGCTTAGAATATTTTTTACCTCTGGTAAATTTTAAGATTCGTTATATGAAATCAAATGCAATGTGCTGCTTTTAATATCAGATGTTTTAAACCTCATTTGGGGCATTTTGTCTAACATTCTCGGCCTTTCAGGTCCGTGCAGTTCTATACCTCAGGATATTGTCTAATGCAGAATTTCATTTCCTAGAAAATGTAAGAAGTATCTGCAGGGAAAATCCTAGTTTCAATGAAATAATAAGCAGCTTACCTTTGAGATATTTATAAGAAAGAACCTGATCAGTACATGATGTTTATGTAAATTTTAATTCTTTACAGTAACTGAGCACAGAAAGTAAATAATCTTTTTATTTATCTTGCATATTGGGCCACTTCAAGACAGACAAATGCATCCTGTAACTGATTAGAAATGGGACTGTAATCTCAGCTGCAAGAATCAGCAAAGGAATTGTTCTCAAGAGACAGAAGCAGAAGGAAAGAACTGGAGGGGAAAACCACTCACTTTTCTTGATCAGTTGTTGTCCGGAAAAAAAAAAGAGAGAAAATGATCATATCACATCTATTCTTTTGGACAGAATTATAATCAAAGAGTTGTGATACTAGAGTTATTAAACATTTCAGATAATACCCGTTGAACCTGCAACCCATTTTATTCTCTCCCCATGTCTGTTTCTCCATCTTTTTTTCCTGAAGATTAATAGAATTCTCAACAGAGTAGAAAAGCAGCTCACCTTTTGCTTGGACTCAAGCACAGCAATCACTAATAAGTTTATTATTATTATTTTGTATAGTCAGCTTGTGCAAAACAATGTTTAACTTGGATAAATGTAAGTGGAGAATTATAATCTTAAATATCACTATAAAATAAGATGAAAGGGTATGAGCAGCAGCAATTTTAAAAAATGTTTAGAAATATTAGTGGAATACAAACAGGAGGGAATATATTACATAATGCTGCAGAAAATATAAAAGTCATCTTCTTATATTAGGAGAAGTATCTCATAGAGATAGTAGTGCTCGGCTCTGCTCCCAATTCAGCAAGTAACTTTGTGACTTAAACCTATATTTAAGTGTTTTGCTGCTTTGGATCCTTGCAATACTCACCAGAAGTGAATATTCACTGCTGTTCTGCCATTGATTCTCCTAGAGCAGAACCGTATCAGTGAGTCAGCAGCACAGCTAACAGCACAGTGCCTGGCCAGGTGTACTGCAGACATTGCCACACTTTGCCCACGTTGGGCATAAATAAGTGGTAGCCCCTATATGAAGCTAAGGGATGTCAATTAAAGAGGCCTGTGTTAATTAAGTGTGACTACAGATAGCTCAGTTTCAGCTGTGGGAGGAATAGAGTTAGCATGACAAACTGCACTAAAAAGTGCATCAGGGTGGATCTCAGGAATGAATTCTCCCAGTGTCAAAGGCAGTCCATAATCCTGAAAGTACAGTGCAAATTCAGACAGAATTTAGATTTGGTAATTTAGCCTGTCTCCAGAGAAGGCACTGGTATATAGAGCCTTCTGCCCACTGCAGATCAGGCTACAGAGTCCTACAGTTCTCTTTATGCAATACAAATGCTCCTGTAAAAATTCCCTCAGCTTTTGTGGAAAGGTGTTGGACAGTGCAGCTGCTTTTTTGGAAGTGCTGAAGCTTCTGAAGGCTCTGTGTGTCTGTGTGTGTGTGTGTGTCTGTCTGTCTGTGCCAGCACGCATGCTGCAAGCATCTTTGAGCAGCAATGCTACTTTTGAAAGACAAGTATTTGTGGATAAATCTGGTCTTTGTAATTTATTCTGCACATCTTGAATACAGAGAAATGTTGAGAGGCTTAGCTTTCCTGACAGAGCTGACGCCATATGAGATCCTCGTTTATAAGAATGACTGAGTGATGCAGAGAGTTTAAGTGACAGGTCATTCTCTTTTAAGACCTCCCCTCAGCCAGTCTCAATTTGCAGAAGGAGATGGAAGGGGAAACAGGGAATGAAGTACTGTATAAAGACAAAAATCACAGATTGTGAGATGGAAAAGACCCATTAGACCATCTAGTCCATAGAATTCCATGAAGAGGATGCACTAGAGGGTGAACTGCCAGCAGATTCTCAAGAGTGAAGATGACAATGGGATCAAGAATCACTAATGGAGAAGAAAGTGGTGATGCAAGAGGGAAAAATCCAGGTGTAATGGGAGTTTGTCCCTCCTTAGCATTATTCTCACCTTTCTCTACCTCCCTATGCCACATCAGAAAGCTAAAAGTACCTGGAAGAAGAGATGATCCCAGACAGTTAATAGGAAATGTTCCTAGTAAATTTTGTTAATGTTTGTCTAGTAGTTGTGCCTATTTTTATTAAAAATATTACAAAACAATATTCCTTTGGCAGTCTTCATGGGCATCAGTGCTTAGAACCTACTTAGATTCTCTTCCAAGTTACTTTTCTCTGAGCCCTATATTCTTGCCCTTGACTTCAGAAAGTATCTCCTTTTAGGCTGGATATTGAAAGAAGATCAACTATAAAATGAGAAAATTAAGGAGGGAAAAACCAGTAATATACTTCCCACCCTTTGACATGATCTATAATTAAGATTATGTAAAATTCTCTGGTCTAGCGATATAAAATTTGTCTCTGATGCCCCCTTTCCCATTTCTTCTTATCAGCTGCATCTCCTTATTTTCCATACTTAGCTTCATTTCCATGAAGTCCTGTTCTGTATGTCACTGCTTGTCCATGTTTTTGTCACAATTTTTGTACGATCTTGACTGAACTGATAAGGTCACAAAAATTTCTGACAAGTTTTGTGAGAACAGGCAGTAAGGAGGGGAGTAACCCTCAGTGGGAAAGGGTTGTCTCTTAGACATAAGGGGATGGACGGAGGAGGTTTTCTGGAAAGCCTGTTTCATGAGTTCCATGGAAATCAGTGTTGAATTTTCTGTCTAAACTCATCTTCCAGCATCACGTAAGAGCTTTTGTTCCTGTGTGACCTCTGCAAGTCTTAAATATTACGAGTTTTACCACACTTTCTTCCCTAAGGTCTCTTAAAACTTCAGGTTATTTTCAAACTCATATTCCCGTTCAGATTTGTATCATCAGAAATGTATCTCTAAATAAGCAGAAAATGTCTAATATTTCAAAGCTTTCTGCTTTATCCTAAAGTAATTGGCCCAATCTTTAGTCATGCAAGTAGCGCGCTTGTGACTCCTGCCCATGGGTGTGCTTATGAGAAATGGCTGAAGCCTTAGTGTTTATTATTGCACCTTATTATGCTCAGGTTTG
Source organism: Gavia stellata (assembly GCF_030936135.1). Taxonomy (NCBI): domain Eukaryota; kingdom Metazoa; phylum Chordata; class Aves; order Gaviiformes; family Gaviidae; genus Gavia; species Gavia stellata. The sequence goes on from NC_082598.1 coordinate 8,342,965, forward strand.
CCTATTTATTTTCCCCAGGATTTAAAAATCTTAAGGAAAAAATCATGAAACTGCTTAATCAGTGGTGAGTGAAGAAAGGCAGCCTCCCGAAGGAAACAGAAGTGCCTGCACGGTGCAGCGGGGTGCAGCAAGCTCAGTATGACAGAGCCTGCCGGAGAAAGCAAGGAGACTTCAGCAACTTGCAGTTCAGGACCGCAAGAAAATAGATAAGCTTTGAACCATTCCCTGAAGGTTAATGGGCTTGGGCACTGGCAGCCCGGTGGGGAACGCCAGAATAAAACCCGTTCCTCTGAAAATCCCCCACCGCTGCTCCGCAGGCGGCCAAACACAGGACGTGGCAACATCAGCACCTGCTCCCATCTCCCGTCTTGTCACAACTGCGCAGAAAGAAGTTGTCTTTTAGGTACAGAGATCTTCAACTATTATAAACACCCTGCCTAGGCCAAACGGCTTGGGCAGGGGGTTTGCCAGGCACAACTGGCCTGAGGGAGAAGATGTGGCACGCGCTGCAGTCAGGACCATGGCCACCCTTGTAGCACTACACATGCATATGCAAGTTTAAAGTTCTTGCAAGAAAACAGCCTCCATCCTTTGAATACCTTAAACTCCACCTCGGAACAGCACAGTCAGTTGGAGCAAAGAGGTTGCCAGCCTGCGCCCAATGAACGCCAGCACCCAGTTCCTGGTGATGGCCAAGACCAGCTGCTTACAGGGAGAACTGGGAGCCCTGCAGGAGACCAGTCTTCCTTAGGATAATGTGGGAAAGGATAAGCCTCATCCTAATCTTTAGCAATTAGAATTGTTCTCAATCCTGAAATATTCAGTTCAACGTACCTTCCTATTTTTGTGTCTGTCACTCCAGCTCTACTATGAATGCTTTTTATTAAGCAATATAAAGATAACATTGCATAAAGCTGATTTAAAAGAATTTTGTGTGGCCATAAGCGCTGTTGTCTTCACTGCAGGAAAAGAAAAAAAAAAAAAGCCCCGTTCTTCCGAGGCAGTGAGATAGTACTTAGAATTTAATTTACCGTACACCTTATGGTAAATTAAAAAGTATGGAAAAAAAATAGTAAAAGGAACTTCCTCAAAATGGCTACTAGAGCCTTACCCTGTTGAAGTTGACAGGAATCTGTCGATAGATGTCCATGCATTCAGACAGGCTCTCCGAGACCAGTTAAATGTTTCACTAAAGTTCCAGTCTTAAATGGTTTAATTTTTTCACTTCTGTCCATGTTGAATTTGAGAGTCTAACAGAAATGAAGCAAACAAATAAAAAAGGTGAGGCTGGACCTCACTGATTATTTTCCTTTCCAAATGGAGCTATCATTTCAAATGCAAAAAAGGGAAATAAAGCCTGTGGCTATGACAGGGTTAATAGTAAAGACTGCCTTTTTTTTTTTTCGTTTGAAATGGCTCCATGGTTCGAGAATGACTCTTTGCTTCCCCTCTTAATCTGTATTTTACGAGTGAGAAGCTTTGCATTATGCAAATCGTTAGATAGGAACAGGTGACATTTCAGCAAAGAACATGATCAGCGGCCCGGGCCTGGATTGGGCTGCTGATTTATACATTAGTATTTGTCACAAGGATCGCAAGTACTTCAGTCTACATTCTGCAATTTGCTTTTCTATTTTTTCCTCCCCACAATCCTTAAGGTGGAAACTTTATCAAAGTATTTAGAACACACTGGTCGGACCAAAGAGAGCAGCTTTGGTTCTGGAATCGGGGGTGAAACAGCACAGCCTTGTTTTGGTGACTGCTTGCTGGTGTTAAATGTCACTGCGTGGTTGAGGCTTGCTGCAGCTTCAGGACCAAGCAGAGCACATCTGCACAACTCCAGAGCCAGATCCTCTGCAGCAGTGATGAACCCCCTGGTAGTCCATTGGCCTTGCTGCAGAACGGGGACCATCATCATCAGGACAACTTGGACTTCGGTTCAAACTTTGCGAGCCACGTAAATACCAGACATCTTCAAAGTGAAAAATGTGTCACAATGCAACTATTTATAGTCCATTTTTATTTTTTCCCCTTCTGGACCTTCTCTAATGGCAAGCAGGCTCAATACAGATTGATTTGTATGCCATGAGATACGTTTTGGACTGTAAATTATTTCTGGAAAAAACTACTGGAAAAAAGAAGGGGATTTACAGCCATTGAATTTAACATCAGGAACAGTTGTTTTTCTTCCTTTCATGTTCTAGTTCTCTGAAGCATTTTGGTATTTTACTTTTATAGTGGCCTTGCTCCTCCCCTGCTAAAACTTTAAACTGTGACGGTAGCTTAAATCAGGGAAGAGGAGAAGTTGTTAAATGGCCAGAGTGTCATTCAAAAGCAAGTTAAACAACGCTGTCCACAGCAGTCTGGCCGTGCTCCTCAGCATGGACAGGAGAAGCATGTTTGGTGTGAAGGACATGGTGGTCACCTGCTGTCCATCATCCCTGCCTTGTGTGAAAGGCACGACCACATGGCAATTATGAACACCGTGTTTGCCAAATGCAAAACGGTGAAATATTTACCCAAATGCAGATTGCTCACACGACTTCACAAGAGTCTTTAGTGCAAATATAATCTGTTGGTCTTCTTTTAAGCTTTGCTCCCCAAAGGCACTGGGGCAGGGCTGTACCTGCTCTATGGCACAGCCCTCACTCTAACACTCTGGGGACATGGGATCACAGGGCTGTTTTGGAGGCGACACCAGTAACATGGTTGCCGCAAATCAGGGGAGAGGGGGAAGGCAGAGGCATCTCTTTCCCCATTTGGTGATTCTGGTGGGGTCTGCTTCTCCCTGTCACTGCCTGTGACCGTCCCAGGCAGGTACCTTCTTTGACTGTGCATCCCTTATTGTGACTTTTTTTTGTTCTCAGCACTCAGCCGAGGCTCTATGGATGGCTCCTGTAAGGTTAATAAATAAAAGACTGGGCTGTGGAAACCTCTACTCCAGTCTACATACAAAGGCTGCACTGTCTTGTGTCTCTGAACTGGGCAGGAGCCAGGCAACAAGAGCTGCTGTCGCTTCTCATCACTTCAAATCTCTCTGAGATAATACCTGGGCAACAACAAACCCCATTTTCTTAAGGCTTTTCCTAAGGGCCGTGCTACTTAAGAAGCTGGTATATGTCCTTCCCCCTCCTCTTTCTTAGTCTGGTCTTTTGGCTATTTCTTTGATGAACACAAGCACAAAAACAATTCTCACCAATGCTTTAGGTCCTGGACATTTTATATCTGTTATAAAGGAAGCACATTAGGTCACATGAACAATTTTGGTTTACATCCTGCCATATGCTTATGACATCAATGGTTCTTTTGGGTTGAACTTGAATGAGAAGCTACTTTCATAGCTTCAGAAAGATTTATATTAACTCACAATGCCGTATTTTCTCATTTCTTCTGCTTTCATCTCTATGGAGTGTAAAATGACATACAAATAACTCATCCCAGATAGTCCTCTTTTCCATAAGCCTCTCAGGTATGTTGACAATTCACTGTCCATGAAAGCCATGTTTCCCTGACCTTTGGATACATTTCTGTTTACAAATGTCTCCTTTTATGACTAGTTTAGACAAACAGTGCCAATCAGGTATAGCATTCAGCATATGGCACATACCTACCTGCAGTAATGGCCACTAATCCTTCAATGTGATGATATTTTATTTTGAGCACCTTGGTTTTTAGCTGGAATAATGGCTTAGGTTCCTTCTTAATGTGTTTCCTTATCTCCTTAAGGTAACTTTAGCAAAGATAAGAATGTTCTTCTCAGAATGGCACCAGCCCATAATTCATGCATGTCAGAAATCATTACCATTTCTTAATGTCATCCCAATTAAGCTTTAGTTCAATCCAGATGTTCTCAGCTGTGGTCATGGCAATGCTTTTGACACAAGCCTGTGCTATAGGTGATTCTCCCAGTTCTGCTGGCTCTTCAGGCCAGCTGCCTGAAGGCTCCTGGTGCTGGGGGCAGGAGGAGCTGCCCTTGGCCATCCCAAACATGCTCCAGGTACATGGCACTGCCGTGCCCGGTGTAAGTCTGGAAAGGTGGCTAGCACAGCCACTACATACCAAAGCTGTATTCTATAAGCAGCTGGGAGACGTTTCACAGTCCCTAGCCCTTGTTCTCGTGGGGGACTTCAACTTACCAGGTGTCTGCTGGAAATACAATACAGCAGAGAGGAAACAGTCCAGGAGGTTCCTGGAGTGTGTGGAAGATACCTTCCTGACACAGCTGGTGAGTGAGCCAACCAGGGAGGGCTCCCCGCTGGACCTGTTGTCTGTGAAGAGAGAGGACCTGTGGGAGATGTGAAGGTTGGAGGATGTCTTGGGCATAGCGATCACAAAATGATAGAGTTTTCGGTTCTCAGAGAAGTAAGGAGGGGGGTCAGCAGAACTGCTACCTTGGACTTCCAAAGGGCTGACTTTGGCCTGTTAAGGAGCCTGGTGGACAGAGTTCCTTGGGAGGCAGTCCTGAAAGGCAAAGAAGTCCAGGAAGGCTGGGTATTTTTCAAGAAGGTAGTCTTAAAGGTGCAGGAGCAGCTGTCCCCATGTGCCAGAAGACGAGACGGCAGGGAAGAAGACCAGCCTGGCTGAACAGAGAGCTTTGGATGGAACTCAGGAAAAAAAGGAGAGTTTATGACCTTTGGAAGAAGGAGTAGACCACTCAGGAAGACTGCAAGGATGTTGTGAGGTTTTACAGGGAGGAAATTAGAAGGGCCAAAGCCCAACTAGAACTTAACCTGGCCTCTGCTGTGAAAGGCAACAAAAAATGTTTTGTTTAATATATTTCTCAATGATCTGAACGAGGGGACTGAGTGCACCCCCAGTAAGTTTGCAGATGACACCAAGTTGGGTGGGTGTGTTGATCTGCTTGAGGGGAGGAAGGCTCTGCAGAGGGATCTGGACAGGCTGGATGGATGGGCCCAGGCCAATTGGATGAGGTTCAACAAGGCCAAGTGCCGAGTCCTACACTTGGGTCACAACAACCCCATCCAACACTACAGGCTTGGGGACGAGTGGCTGGAAAGCTGCCCAGCGGAAAAGGACCTGGGGGTGTTGGTTGACAGCCGGCTGAAGATGAGCCAGCAGTGTGCCCAGGTGGCCAAGAAGGCCAACAGCATCCTGGCTCGTATCAGAAACAATGTGGCCAGCAGGAGCAGGGAGGTGATTGTCCCCCTGTACTCAGCACTGCTGAATCCTGTGTTCAGTTTTGGGCCCCTCACTACAAGAAGGACATTGAGGTGCTGGAGCGTGTCCAGAGAAGGGCAACGAAGCTGGTGAGGGGTCTGGAGCACAAGTCTGATGAGGAGCGGCTGAGGGAACTGGGTTGTTCAGCCTGGAGAAGAGGAGGCTGAGGGGAGACCTTATCACTCTCTACAACTACCTGAAAGGGGGTTGCAGAGAGGTGGGTGTTGGTCTCTTCTCCCAAGTGACTAGCGACAGGACAAGAGGAAATGGCCTCAAGTTGTGCCAGGGGAGGTTCAGACTGGATATTAGGAAAAATTTCTTCACTGAAAGGGTTGTCAAGCGTTGGAACGGGCTGCCCAGGGAGGTGGTTGAGTCATCATCCCTGGAGGTATTTAAAAGATATGTGGATGAGGCGCTTAGGGACATGGTTTAGTGGTGGACTTGGCTGTGTTAGGTTTATGGTTGGACTTGATGATCTTAAAGGTCTTTTCCAACCTAAATGATTCTATGATTCTATGAGTCTATGTAAAATGATTTACTGATGGCAATTAACACAGTGAGCAGTAGCAGACACAGAATAAGCCAGTCCCATAACACTGGCACAAATCACATTGTCACCATATTTAATGACATCTACTGTGAACGACTATGATCGTTTTTACAGTAATGCTTTATATCAGATACATTTTTGATCATCATATCGAATATCAGTTTCCCCAGGCTTCACATTCAACTGCATTTCCAGGACTGGGTATCTTACTCCTATTGCACTGACTTCCTTTGCTGCATTATTAATTTATCATCTATCTGTTCATATTTTGTGCTACTGTAACACAAACCATTCAAAGCTCTTATGGCATTTCTTGAAGACTGGTGAATTTGTCTCCATGCCAATGAGGTAATTATGATTATCCTCATTTTACCAGATGGGAAGCTGAGGGAGAGATATGACAAAATGCTTCGTCTGGAAGAAAGATGCCCATGTGTATGCAAAGTTATAATTCACAGTTTTGTAGCTCTTCTTGTGTTTATACTCTAGCCCATTTGTACACCAAACAGTTTGCTGAGGCCAGAAGGTGTGTGCATATGTGTGTGTCTGGGAGGAATCCTATCCTAAAGCAGGTGTGAACAGCAGGTCTCCCACATGTGTCTTCACAGAAAAGCCAGCATTATGAATTATAATGTTTGTAATTTCAGCGTTAATAAAACCCTAATACCAAAACCTCTGTGTATAGAGGTGATGCTGATTTTATAGGTGTTTAAAGACAGTAATTTCTCCAATGAAATTAATATGGAAGTAAATGAGAGAGAAGAAATGATATATTATTAAAATTGAGGCACTGAGATGCAGATCAAATTGTCTTGCCCAACAGAACCAAAACCTTGCCTCAGTTGTCCAGCCTCTTGCTATAACTGCAGCAGGGAATCCTCCTTGGATTCTCACTAAGAGGGACTGGCAGTTAAAACATTTATGCCATCTGTGGATTTTTAAAGTAACAGGTAAACTACATATCTTGGATCTATTTGTATTCTTTCAGATGAGTAAAAGTAAGACCAAGTTAAGCAAGAACTTTTTCGCTAGTATAAACTTAATTCCCATAGATGACCCCAGTATGGGATTCTTTTAAAAAGCTCTCTTAATTCACTCCCTGACTGCCTAAGAAAAGATGGATTTTACGTGCTAAGGAACATTAAGACGTGCATGGCAAGGTGCAGTGACCCATTTGATAGTTGTTTTTTTCTTGATAGGTTCTTCTACGCTGGCATATAGTTGTAATGCAGCTGCCACCACAGTCTGTAAGGACATGTATCTTGCCGTCGCCCTGCCTCTGGTCAGCACTGTCGACTGGGTTGGAGACAGAGTCATCTATCCCCAGTCGTTTAAGAGCACAGGGGAGTTGTCTTTTCACGGATGAATACAAGAAAATTGTTTATGACTGTTACCTAGAGGATATTGGTAATACAAGGCAGAATGAGAAGAGGTTGTCATTTGTCAGTCTTAATCTGAGGTGTTATATGGTGGAGGACGCTGCCTGTATATTTGGGGTTGTATTGTCTGTGCAAAGGAATGATGTTGACGTAATTGAAATCATCAATTGCTGTGGATTTCTTATTGTCTTAAAGCAAAACAACAGATCAGATCAGGTCTTTTTTTCTCAGAAAACCTATGAATTGTAAAAAATAGGTAGTAAGTTTGGTTCAAATACCAAATTCATGACAGAGCTTAAAATAAGGAGAAAATATAAGATGGCTAATGACAAGGACCTGTTGGTGTCCTTGAATCATTCAGTGATGAGAGAGCTCAGCACTTCTTCTAACCGAGGCTGAGTGTGAACTTCCTGTGGGTGTTGTTCTGTTGTCGATTTTCTATTCACCTCTCTGTTAATACAGATGACCTATATTGTAAAGTGAATCATTGCTTCTGGATGCTTCATTTATTTAGGTTTGGGTTGTATTATGCTTTTTTCAGCCTTGGCATTCTTGAGTTGTCCATAAAAGTTTTGGTGTCCTCCAATGGTATTTATTTGAAAATATTTTTAATAGAATTTTGGGATTTGGTTTATTCATTGGAAAGGGTACAGAAACATAATCTCAATTCCTGCTTGGGTTTGGGGCCTGCTTACTTCTGTAATTCCCCTAGAATGTTAAAGTTCCCTGATAATCCACTCATAAATTTCCATATTTAATTCTAAAATGTGAAAAATAGTGCTGAATAAACAAAAGACATTTTGGCAGGTGGCTATGGAGGTGTTTGTTGTTAAAGGCAGTGCATTCAGAATGATCCTACTTCACTACTTTCATAGTACCTGCCTACTTAAGACTATTTTATGTTGGCAAGAACTTTATTGCTTACTGCACATTTATGAGAAGACTACATGAAAGATATTTGAAAACAGGGGACAGCAAACAATCCCATGAATACACGGATAGATGTTCATCCTTTTAAGTCTAGATATACTCTGCTGCATTATATCACAACAGAGAACACCACCAGGAATCAAAGCCATTTTGGAGAACTGGAGAAGACAGCAAATGAGACTATCTTAATATTCCAGTGCATGAAAAAAATCATAAAATATCACTTGATCCAAAAACCCACTGACCTGGTATAATTTGTCCATTTTGATCACACAGGACTATATTCACTACCATGACGTCTATTGAGTTAGCTGGACTTATACTTTGAAATAAAGTGTTGGCTAATATATGAATGATAATTATATATATATAACATAATTACAGATGCAAGAAATGACATGTACAGCCAGGTCATCATAGGGAGTGGTTATTGTCTCTTTACTTCCCTGTAGAAGTATGTATTCATCAACTGCTTCCTTAGCATGCTGAAAAATGCATAAAGAGAATATTTTTGTCTAAGCAGTTGAACTTTTTCACCATAATAAAAGCAAAGGAAGGATAAAACCCAGTTCCCTGCTTTGTGGCTGTGCTGTGTGTGCTGGTTTAACAGTTGTGAAACATGCTTCTGATATTGACTGAAGTGAATAACTGCATAGTACCACCTACGGAGTAGTCTTGTATAGGACTGGACGATTTGTAGAGTCCTCGTGGGGTCTCTACATGCAGAGAGAACTGTGGGGAGGGTCATGGGTACCCTATGAAGAAATCCTGCAGAGAGTGCAGGGTGGTCTTTCAGCAAGGGTTGGAACAAAATCAAATTCAGTGAGACTCCAACTTTGGTTGGTGCTTTTAGGCCCACTCATAATCCAGAGGAATAGTAAATTACATAAATGTGCTAAGTACACAAATACCTTTGCCTTGAAACAGGACAGAATTGATTTTGATATGGTTTGGAATTGGCATCTGGAACTGAAAATTGCCCCCCAACCCCTTCAGCTCTTGACAATTAGTCCCAGAAGCATGGTGGAGTCAGATCTCCTGAAAAATCTGTCCCTCAGAAGATTTTTTGCTTTGATTTGCTAGTCAAAAATCCAGAGATAATTTGGATATAATTAATGCAACATTTGCAACTCTGGATGCTGATCCTCATCCCCAGACCAGAGGTTTACCTGTGATAGGTCTTTCCTTCAACCACAGCAGAACAGGGAATCCTGAGGAGGAAATGTGCTCGGACCTTCAGCTGAGCAATTGGGTTGAGTCCCAGGAGCCTCAAACTGCAGAATGGAAATATACATCTCCCGTACCCCCATTTTCATAGCAATCACAACATCCACGGCGGTGACAGATAGCATGCTTCAGGTGCCATTCCTTCCATAACTTTGTTGTAATCTGCTGCTAGAATGAAAATCAGCAAGACTTGTGCTGCCAGAAAGACATGTGCCCCCCAACCCCAGTGTGAGATATTAGAAAAGAAAGCATGACAGTCTTTATTTGTCAAAGTCTTGGCTCCCCAGTGGAGTTCCCCAGTTTGCTCCAAGTTCCCCCCCTGCTCAAATTTGCCTATAATACACTTTAGCTGGCCCTTATCTGATAGTATTTCTATGGGACCTTTTATGGCAAAGGACTTTTGCAAGGTACAGACATGTAACGCTGCTCTTTCTGCAGGCTGAAGGAGAGATGGGAGAAAGACTGTGTGCACAGCAGGGCTGCGAGGCAGTTGGAAAACCTGTAGCCAAGCAGAGTGGGGAACCTTTACCACACAACTTCTAAAACTTCGGTAGATCAGGTAGGGCTTGGTTTTTAAGGGGTTGCCCAAACATCCCTTAGAACAATAGCAAACTAAGTGGTGATTTGAGAGTGAGGATTTAAACCTGTGGTTCCGGGGGTGTTGATAAACCCAACGTGACCCTTAAATCACAGAATTATAAATTAATTATTGCTCCAGAAAGTAAGGAGTTATAATTCTGAAATGGCTTATTTTGCCTTTGCAGAGGTTGCTGAAGATACATTTTATAGGAGAAGTTCTTGTAATTCATGAATTGTTATACAGATTCCACCTTAAATGGATTTTATCAGACTGTGCACTGGTAAGCTCATGCTAATATTGGCTCCAATAAAGAACAAATCAGTGCCCAACTCGACTCGTCTTATCGCACAGTCAAAACTGATGGCTGAAGAAGTCATAAAGATCCCATTTAATCTCTCGCCTATCTATCACTGTGAATGTCTTTATCCTCTTTGTGCAGTGGTAATATCTGCTCATTATGAAAGCAAAATAGATCTGGCATGAATAAAAGCGGAATGAAGTGCTCACTTTGATTTTGACAGCATGATCAGTGGAAGCAGTAATCTGTGAGAATCAAAAGGGCTAAATTATTCCATAACAGTAATTTGAGGGAACAGCTCAGAGCATACACATCTGCTTTCATATATTGTGACGTGCACTGATAAAACATCCTTCCCAATTTACTCTCTCTGTGCTTGACTAATCTGCAACAGCTCTCACAATGTCTAATCATGCCATCAAAAAGGAGAAGAAGTTCAATTGAGACTCAAATGAAAGAAGATTGGAAAACTATCCTCAATTGAAATTACATTTGTAAATGAGCCATAGTTTTTCTGTTCAGAGTGCGTTATGGTAAATCTGCCTGAAGAAGTAGTTATGCTGAAGAACAGCAACGTGTATCTAGATTGTATTTATTCCATTACTGCCCAAGTAAAATTATGGCAGCTTGGAAACCCTGGGGCATGTTTTCAAAACTGATATGCCAAATTCATAGTCAGATTCCTGTAGTATAATTATAGCATCTCTGGCCAGCTGAAAGATTCCCAATACATATAAATTACACAGCCAGGATACAGTTACAGGGCTTTTATTTTTAAACAGCCCTGTTATGGGAGATTTCTTTCCTTATTTGCAGGCTGGGCCATGGCCTTACTTTTCTTACTTTCTCCCTTTGTTCATGGTGTTTTTTGGAGCTAGTTAACCAGGCCTCTAATATACTTGAAACACAAAAACTAAGGTCCCTTTGAAGGTGATGCAAGGATGTATCCTGCTGATCCTCATGGACAAAACCATAACCTGAAGCATGTGTGGGCTGGGGTAGAATATATGCTACCCAGCCTGAAAGTGAGACAGTCATGTTAAAGCCCCTGTACTGGATATTCACATTCTGGTTGTTGACATGCTTTTTAGCACACAGTAAAAATCTCTTCTTCCTAAAACTTGTGGGCCTCATTTCTGATCTTTGCTACTTCAAGTCTACCCTGTGGCACTCCAGCCTATGAAGACATATTGTCACCTCTGCTGGGATGTCACTTCAAGAAGTATTATCCTTCCTTTAAAGCATCTGCTCCCGGAGTCGTATGATTTTGTCAGCCAAGGTATTGTATCTCTCTATCATTTTGATTGGACTCACATTACTGAATTTCTTAAAGCTGGCAGTACTGGGTAAACCCCTGCTGGAAAGATCAGTAATGAGCCTCTCTCATATGCCTGTTTTCCTGGTACAGCCAAAGAAATGGTGATTGCCTCCTTTGTAGACCTGTCATCGGGTTCACTGATGCAGCTCCCTGTATTATGTATGTCTACGATGAGGATGTGCCTATAGATCTGAAAGGGCACAGGTAAGCAAATGATACTGCTGTCAACTCCGCTGATATTGTTTGCTGTTCTGTTACATGCTTTGGAAAATTTGAAAATATTAACCAACAGGTATATTCACCCTAGGAAACTATGGCTGGATACCATTCTGCAAATATTTAGGTCTTGGTGAAATCTGAGGTAGTCTTAGTTGCATTAGAAAAACATGGGTGAGCAGCTGCTACTGCTCTTGATGTTACTGCTAAGAGCTGTATTAAATTAGCAAAATAATTCAATGAATATTCAGTCCTGTTTTTAATCATCTTTTTCTCATTTTTAGCTCGTTTTCTTCAAACACTTGAGTTCATATCTAGGGCTGACTTTAGCATTACAAACTCGAAGGGTCAGGATTTTTTTTCAATCTGCTCAACAGAAAATTACGTCTCTGCAAAATTGAAGTAGGTAGTGACAAAGTTTTGAGTTTACTAAGTTTTTTTTTCCATTGGAAAAAATAAAATCAAAATTGTTATTTTGCATAATTTAATTAGATTTTGAGTGGAATTTAAATATTTTCTTTGGACATGTCTTTGTACAGGAGATGTACTAATGGTCTACGGAGATTATATTTCAGTTCTTTCTTGGTCCCATTGTTACTATTGGCTTTACTACATATCCCATGATAAAATGTATTGTCTTTTCACCTTAAAACCTCTGTGATGCATCAGGATAGACCTGTGACCATGGCAAATGTTGGAGAATGTGGTTGAGTGAAAGCATATGTGAGACATCCAAAGGACTTTTCCAGTGACTTATCTCCTCTCACTTGTGCTTCTTGTATGTTTGCTACATCTACTATTAGACTCACAGACCTTGGACAGGGATCTGAATGTTTTATTGGCCAAAATATTTAGCAAATTTTTGCATGCTGACTAAATAATATGGTCTGCAATTTTGGCGTAAGAAAAAACATCTGTTGAAATTAATGATTGCACATTTGACTAGTTATGTTGGGAATATGCATTCATTAAATCAGTCAACAGATATAATATCATGTGGCAAAAAACCCCATGTAGCTCACACCATCTGTCCAATCACTGCTTAGTAGTAAGGTTTGATGAATAAAGAAATAAAGGCTATCCTAGAATTTTGTAGAAAATATGGAATTATACATTTTTTTGAAAAATAAAAACAACTGAGTGACTGCTACTCTACTTTTGGATATTCTGTCTTTAGTCACTGTTTTAGTGATTTTGGAGGGATGAATTTTTGACCATCTATGTGCAATGTACAATAGCATGTGAAGAAGCATTATAGATATTTTGATTCATCAAAATCCAGAAAATACTACTTCATGTTTTAAAGTCAAGGAAATCACATCACTGTAGAAGTTTTTCTGCAATAAAAATAGTCTTAATCAATAGTCTTAATCTGCAATAAAGACTATTTTTAAGGTTCCATTGCAAGGACAGCTTTGTAAATGCACTTTTTCAGAGTATACTTGGTCACGCAGCAACCAATACTCTCAGTATAACTTAGGTGATTTGCCTTACAGGTCGGTATGTTTTGTGACAAAAGTTATACATAACTAACCTTGATTCCTCAAGTACTTCTGCCCACACCCAACTTTGCCCATATGATTAGCCACATTAAGTTCAATAGAAGTAATTACACCCTAATTTAGGTTTGTGCCTAAGCATTTGCAGGATCAGAACTTAAAATGTCAAGATCTTTGAGAAAATGTCATATTTTTTTGCTTGTTTCTGTTCCAGCCCTAACATATTTTGAGATATTAAAAAAATAATAAGAAGGGATGATTTTAATATGTATGCATAAATTCTCCAAGTTGTCAACATCTCTGTTTCTGGACTGGTTCAAAACGTAATGTTCTATTGCCTATTCACATCCAAGGTATTCCAAGGTGACGTGTATATCAAGAGTTAGCTTAGCACATTGTTTTTCTCTGCCAAAGACCCACAGAGAGACTTTAGGGATAAATGAGCCTGTTATGGTGATTAACAGTACAGTGATGCATAGCAAACAACTGACTACAAACTGCTTTAGTTACAGGACTCGTGTTCGTTCCTAATTTTCTCTGTGGAGCATCAGATTCAGGGATGAAGCAGTGGACTAAACAGATTTATGGCTATTGGCTTGGAGAAGAAGGAAAGAAAACCAAACATATGCTGATAAAACCCTGGCTACCTCTCCTGTCAGTGTTACCATTTAACTTCAAAACGTTTTTGACTCTCAGTCTCAGCCTCCCTCGTTGGCTCATGATGATTCCTGATCTCACTGCTAGAAATTGTTCATTTGGCTATCACCTTCTCACAACAGACCCCTGCAGCGTTTCAGACATTGCTGTGGTAAAGAGCTGGGAACCACAGGCTTTTTAAAAATCACCATAATGCTGTTGTGCGCTTTTCCTCCCTTGCACATCATCACAGATTAAGACAAAACGTGATTCTGATGAACGCTGCAATGTGTTTATTTGCATTACAGCATCCAGCCGCTGATTGTCTCACTGCTGTACATAATTGCAAGCAGAGAGCAGACGGGGGTAATAAATGGCAGCTGCAGTACTAACTTGAAAGTATGTAGAAACCTACCTGCCCCTGTTTGTGTACTGTACTTTTCTGAAATGCCTCCCACTGATTCTGTATACTTGCTTGCGAGACACACTTAGTATAACTGAGGAGCTTCTGGCTTGCTCTTTCTCAGATAGCCGTAAGTGTACATTTTTGTGTCGTAAAAAATAATGATTGCTTTAAGAGATAAAGATACTGACATCTCATGGTGGCAATGAACATGCGTCAGAAGATATTTTGCACCAAAACAATTTGTAGTGTTCCTTCAACAAGCCTGAGGAGCATGAGATTGTCAATGTCAGTACTCTTTTTCCAGTTTTTATGAAAAAAACCCCATAAGGATATTTTGCATTTTCGTGTCAGCTGCAGCTGACTTTGGGCCATTTCTAGGTCCTATAATGCAAGCGTTCTCTAGCTGCTGAGGGTCTGCAGGCTGAGGGTCAACGTCTGTGGAACCACGGGAAAGCAGTGAGCGTTCTCAGAAGTTTGCTTGGGGTGGGCTCACAGAGTGGTTTTGGCCCTGGCTTTTTGGCACGTTGGCACGGACAGACAATATGCCGGGTAGAAAATGGTCTAAATTCAGCAGCCAGCCTGTAGGAATGGCTGAGCATACTGGCATATCCGAAGTAGAGCCTTTGCACACACACGGCTCCAAGTCCTAAACCTTTTATTAAAGGTGAACATTTGCACCCATTCACTGAAAACACAGCGGTGAGGGATGATGTGCCCTCATATGTGCTAGTTTACAGGTTAGAGAGCTTAAGCAGGCCATGGGAGGTTTAGGTCCTGGGCTCTCCTTGGCTTGAGCGAATTCAGACCAATGTCTTCTTCTCGGGGCTGTGCTGAGAAAGGGGAGAGGAAGGAGCCTGTGCCTGCAACTGGTGATTCACTGGGAGGAGGAGGAGAGGGGAGGGGAAGGCAGGACACAGCTCTGCGGGCAACACAGGAAAAAATCGCAACCCACCAGGTCCAAACGGAGCCCCGGGCTCCGGATCGCTCCCAGGACTGTTCCTCGGGCTTTGCCTTGGTCACCCCGGGTGGGACCCCGGAGTGAAGGTCGGGCCAGGCTGCGGCTGCTCTGGCTGTGCTGGTAGAGGGGACTGCGCTGGCGGAGAGGGACTTTCTGCCAGCGCAGGCAGCTCAGCTCCAGCTGCTGGAAGCGCTCTCTCTTCTGCAGGCGCAGCAGCATCCGCAGATGGGGTACAGCTAAGAGGTACCTCCGTTAAACAGGAACAGGGTGGGGGCCGTGATTCGGTGTGAACTCTGCTAGCAAAATGCAATAAGGGTCGCCCTGGTCTGAAAGTCAGCCTTGACCCGTGCTCGGGTCTGAAACAAGCTTGAATTCTGGCCTGTGCTTTCATACCTTTGTAATACTGCTAAATGCCAGGGTGCAGGAGAATTCGTGTTTGGTGCGGCATTTGTGCAGCTCTCTGCTTCACTTTACAAACATCTTTTATGTAAATCAAGTGCTAATTATCCCCGCTCTGTATTTTGTGTTGAATATCATTTTTTTAATTACAGGCTTCATCCCAGGTTAAGCCTGCATGCCTGTTGTTGAGCCAATTATCATAAATTCCCCTGTAACAATTAACAATATTGGTAGAGAGCTGCGTGTATTTTAAATGTTATAATTATGCTCAGCTCTTTTGTTAATTGGCCTATCTGACTCTTTACTTTTTATGCTGCTCATCTGCTCATTACCGCAGCCATTTAATTCAATTAGCACCTTAATTAGAAGAACAGCCATGTCCAATGTCGTAGGACTTGTCAGAGTACGCAGCTTGATTAGCAAAGACAAACACACCATGCAAATCAGGCTGTAACATTTGGGGGCGGCAGGAATGGAAGGCAGCCAGCTGGTGAAGTGGAAAAGGAGCGTGTCTTCATCCCCCAAAGCTTTGCCAGGAGAGAGAAAATAAAGAAGGCATCAGACTGAGGAAGGAATAAAATAATTTACAATTCCACGAGTTAAGGCATCACTTAACATGAATGGTGTGTAACTCCTGAGGACGGTCTCGCTACTAAATTACCTCCCGCCCCCAGTGCTCTTAAAAAAAGAGAGAGAATGTGAGAGAGATGTGTAAAAATAATACAGTAATCTCCTACCATATCGTATGTCCTTTTCAGAGGAGGAAGCCAAACCCCAAAGTCTAGATCCAGAGGGAGAGAGAGGAACAAAAAGAAACACCCTGATCCCGGGCTTTGGTGTAAATCCGCACGGCTCCACTCACCAACGCCAAGTGAGGAGTGGGCCCATGGTATTTTAAAATCACCCGTTTGACCTAGGCCCTTCTGTTTAAGACAGCAGCACTGTTGAGGAGAGACATGTGACACTGTAGGAACTGTATTTAAAAAAAAAAAAAAGAGCGCTTCATTTTCCAAGAGCAGTTTAAGTCTCAGTTTTGTTTTGTGCCAGTCTATTTAAATCTTTATTCCCTGCCTATTAATTCTCCTAATTAGAATTAAATGAAGCATGCTAAATTGCTAGATTAACCAATAATTAAGCAGGCAAAGCACTAACGTTTAATACACACAGGCAGCTCTTTCTCTTCTGTGATAGCACCGTGTCATGCCTGCTCATTTTATTTGAAAGGAATTAAGAGGCTTGTCTTCCGTGATCAACACCCCACTCCCATATTAACTTACATAAAATAAAGACTTTCCAAAAAGGGGATCAGTTTCTGGCTAGTTATCAAGGAACTCTCGATTTGATTTTTTAATTCCTTATCTGTGAGTCCTTGTGAAACCTATTTGAATCAGTTGGCTCAGGAAATCCAACAGCTGTACATATATTTAGCAGATAGTAGATTTTAATTAAAATGATATATAGTTTGTGTGGTGCTCCTTTTATTCCGTGTTCATTTCTTTATTTCTGCTCACGTAATGAGGTCCTACACTTATTTCCAGAGGATGGCAGCCCCTCTCCCTCCCCCTCATCTCCCTGTGTTGTGCCCCCCTCCTTCAATATTCGTTTTACATATTTACATATTACTTTGTCTCTATGGCATATACCTTATTGTGGGATCTCTCAGTGCTATGCAGTTCTCTCGGTGTGTAAGCGAGGGGCCGTGCAAACTGTCTAAATCAGTAGACTCTGACATTTTAGGCGGTCTTGGTGATTTTGAAGGTTATCACTTGGGTGTGTAAGTGCCAGCAGAGCTGAGGTCGGGAGCAGGACTGGCACGTTGAGAAGGGTGTTTGTGCCTCTTACAAAGGTGCTTGTTGATATATATATGCCTTGAGCATGTAACTCATTCATGTACAGAGGGCAGCAAAGACTCATGATAGGGATTTCGTAAAGCTGCTCAGTCCCATGGTAACTGAACACATATGTTCTTGTCTTTTACTCCTTTGACTTAAGCTGTTAGCCAAAATTTGGAATATTTTTGGTTGTTCCCCTGAGGAGTGGAAAAAATGTGATGGAGTCAGATGTTTCTCTAGGTATGTCTACACGGTGTTTTGCAGACAGGTCCAAATTTATTTTGCCTGTGTCTTGAGCGACCTGCCTTTGAAAAGGAAGTTGTGTGGCCGTATTAGTGAGCCATGACTTCTGTTTTGAAACCGCTTTGCAGCTGTTTGGCTTGCATCACTGATGGGGTAACTCTGCCTTTGATGAAACCGTGCAACAAAAAAAGCTGGCCCAGAAGTCCTGTTTCCCAGAGGTAGCAAACAAGAGGCTATGTGTCTGCTCACAGTCCCAACTCTCTTGTGGCCAGCACTTTGCCCCAAAAGAGATCTCTCAAAGGGGCCGTTTAAACAATATAGTTGAAATGATGTAATGTCTCGCTGCAGCTGAAAGAGGACAATCTCTGTCTTGTTTCTTCCCGCTCCAGGTGATCCTACCCCTTTTGGTACTTGTATGAGCATCTTCTGAGATAATTTTCCTTGCCAGTCTGGATGAAAACCAATGCCACAAAAAAGACTTTTTCCACTGGCTTAGCAAATTGGATCTGCATACCATACGGCCAAATGAGTATGAAGGTATCATGAGGGCCGGAGTAGGATCTGCAGCTGGTGAAAGTGGGCAGTGATGGGACAGCCTCTTTTGATGGTAGTAGATCAGTAGATTAGCCCAGATATCCCCAAATTGCAGTTTATGGTTTTAGACACATACGTATATCCTGGAGTAAAATAACTGATAATGAAAGAGAACAGATTTGATTTTATTTCTTCTCCTCAAGTGAGTAGTGCTGCAGGTTTCAGGGAAAACTAAGCGTTATTGCTGAAGTCATCAAAACTACCTGATTTCAGATTTTTTTCAGAGGCTCAACTCAGACTCCTTAATAACATCAAGAATTTTAAAGATCTTGCTCCCAGTTTGTGCAAAATTTTCCAAGCAGCAGCTTTCCACCGTGTTAGGATAGTTTGGTGCTCTTGTTCTATGCACATCTCTAACCAGCCAGAGCAACACCAAGTGCTCATGATTTGGAGTTTAAGCTATGCAAATACTGGCATCTGGCTATGTTTTCTCTATGTCTCTCTCACACGCTCTACAATTTAAGTCTGTGTAGATGAGCATACCCTTGAATGCTTTGGCATAAACCTCTTTAAAGACAATGCCAATGCATGTATCTCAATATGAGCAAGTGCTCAGGGGCTTGCCGAGGACAATTTGTAGAGTCATGACCCAACACAGGGTCAGCTTGAACCCAGACAGGTTCAAGTTGAAAATAAAATTAATTTAAAACAATAGCTCAGAGGCATTAGGGGTAACCATGCCGACTAAGAATTTGGCCTGTTTTTTCGCGGTTGCTTGTGAAGCGAACCCCGCTGGGCTGTCCAGACCTACAGATTAACAAAGAGAAGAACGATACATGCCCTGTGGATCCTCAATGCCAAGAAATAATGGTGAGATGATGGGGCCTTGAAGTCAAGGTAAATGCAAGACATGAGCAAATTGCTTCATTTCTTTGAGGGGCCAGCTTGAGCAAGCTGGATTCTAATTTCTCAGCTGTCCTATGGTATGAACCGTATGGCCCTGGCAGTACATGCTGAGGACAGCGGAGTCTGCCTTCCCTTTTCGGCTGGCTGGCTGATTGATTCATTCCTCTTCTTTTTTTCAAACCAAGCTTCTTACATGCTTTGGTGAACATCTTAGTCAGTGTCTAGTACCTCTGTCGATTCTCTGTGTGTGTGTGTGTCTGTGCGTGCGCGTGCGCGTGTATTGCACCTCATCTGCTTGATGCAATAATATCCTGGGGGAATGTGCAGGCTGTAAACTTCTCCATAACATCCTGTTCCTGCAACTTGAAGATATTGACTCTGAGGGGAAACAATGGCATGAATAAAATAAAAATAAAAAAAGTTAATTATCCTTTGTGTTTGTAATTTAATTAAAGATGCAGTAAAGTTTTACTGTTTTTCCAGGTGATGATGTTTAGGGCTCTGAAAAGCTATTTGTGCTGCTGAGATTAAAGTGCATTTTAAAATGTTCCCCGAGCACTTTCACATTTGTTGATAGATTTTTAAATTAAACTTTAAATTGTAATCTAAATTACCTCCAACAATTCATGGTCCCTGTAATGAACTCCCACCATTCCTGCTGTCATCTGACTATGATATACTGTAAATGGTAACTGCTCAGGGTTTTACTGAATAGTGCTTTAGGATTACTGCACTATATTAGTTGTGTAGAACCCTCAAACAGAAATCAAAGCACAACGCAGGTTTGCTTTAGCATAGCAACTTTATTATTTGCTAGTCTTTAGTCTTAGTGAACACTGCTACTGCTAATCACTTGGGACCTCATAGAATATATTTCCAAATAATTTTTTAGGCATTCCTGTCAAGGTAAAAGTATTTGCATTTTACCAGCCAATGAGCTTTTGGACATTAATCCTTAATGGGTAAAATAAAACTAATTGGGGAATATGAGTTCAAGTGCTCATTCGTAAAGTGACCATGGCTCATTGGCCCCTGAGGCACAGTTAGAAAAAAATACTTTCATAAATGATTGATGTAGATTCAAAGAGGAAGAGAAGATTACAGTGGGATAGTGGAAATAATTCACCATGAGCTGCTCTATGATATGATGTAGGTATGCCGAGACCAAGCGGTTCTCAAGGAACTGCTCAGAACAGAGCAGAGTCTAACTTGCAGATCACTGATTGACCCGGTAGATCATATTGCCTGAGGCTCACAGACCTGTTCTGGGATAAAGAGAAAGACTCCAAATGTAAGCTGGTCTAACACCCATGGGAAGCTCTCAGGGATCTCTGAACATTTATACATGTGGAAAATTAGAAGAAAAATTTATTCCCATAAAATAAATTTTTAAAAAACCCAAACCCAGGAGCAAGGGTTCTAGGGAAGAGCAGAGGAGAAAATAAACAGACCAAGGACTGCTTTGCTGCGAAAGGGTGCCCTGTCAGGGTCCAGCAGTCTGTCACATAGAGACTTATTGACACAGGTTTATATCTTTCTGCTGGAAAGCTCTTGGTGGACTTATCTTCCACACAGCTACATAAGCTGGACAGGCCTCAGCTTTTGGTCTCCACGAATACCCTGTTTTAATTACATATTATGTGAAATGAAAACTGGCTTGTTTGGTTTCATTTAATTTCTTAGCTCTCCTGCTATGAGAAAAGTAAACACTATTTGTGTTTCCTGTTCACCTTTGCCATTCGTCATCATTCAACATGTCAACAACCATGCCGGTAAACGTGATCATTAGGTTCATTGCTTTTCCTTATTCCAACTCCCTCATTTGGGCTGAGTTCTCCATTTACCCACAAAGCTATTCTACTCTTTTCCTTCAAGCCCTTCCTTCCTTAAACCCCTCTGCTGTTATGCTGCTTGAAGGAAAATGTCAGTGTCTATGGTGCCGGGATGCCACAGTCACTGCCTGCCAGGCTGAGCAGCACTCTGTATGGTTTTCCTTTTTTCCCCTCCCCTCTTACCATCTGTCTCCTGTCTACCAAAGGTAGATTGTGCCAAATTATGCTGGTAGCTTCCTTTGATAAGATAGCTGATTTTCTAGTCAAAGGAAATGCATTAGATACCATCTATCTGGACTTCAGTAATGCATTTGATATGGGATAATGATCAGTTAAACTGGAGGAGATGGGAATGAGCAGAAGGATTAGAGGGTGGGTCAGGAGCCCGCTCAAGTAGGACAAAACTGAGAAGTCCTGAGACAGAAAGTGCTGGCCTAAAAAAAGGTCACTCAGGAATCACTTCTGGACTGGATCTTGTTGAATATTTCACCTGTGACTGGTAGAAAAAAGGAAGGAAGGAAGAGGGTTGATGGTGGTGTTTGCTGATGAATGAAAACTAGGGGCTAGCTATAGTCTGGAGGAGGATCAGACTATCATAGAGAAAGAACTTAAAACTTTCGGACTGGAGGTAGCAGTGAAATTGTACAAAACACAAGGTCATGGCTGGGGACTGGAAATGAAGATGTCAATACAGTCTGGGAATAACTGACAGGTAAAATGGGGCTGTGGTGCTGGTTGGTCACAGCTGACTATGATGCAGGTCTTGAAAACCAAAAGTTGTTGAAGAATTATCAAGGAAAAAACCTTCCAACAGACAAAAAGGAGGGTAAGTGAAGATCTGGATGCTTATATAAGTTCATTAGTGTAAACACCTTGGTGGGAGATGAAGTTGAAGAGGTACTGTAGCACATGAATGTATTTGGGTGGAAACCCAGACCTTTGAGTGTCTTTGGAGTGGTCTACAAGCAGAACAAACAACAACAGCAAAAAGGTTTTGAGATAGTTCTTGATGATTGGGAAATAACACTGTTGCCTGTGAAATCAGGCATCTCCAGTCCATGACCCAGGAGATCTCTTCCACTTAGATTGCAAGCAAGTGCAGTGATTGCCTTTTTGTGCTGTGTGCCCCGATCCCTGGCAATGGCTTGGAGGGATCACAAAAATACTGCAGGGTCCATTGAGGTGCAGCATTGCCCCACCACCTGGGCCTCTTGAAGAGTGCCCACTATGCCAAGAAAGAAATTATCTGTGGGAAGGGAAATTAAAAAAGAGAGACGTAAGTGGAGGTAGTATGATGGTGAACAGGAAAGCACGCTCACCCAACAGCTGTTTACTCAGATTTCTTGTTGGGTTTTCCTTTATTATATAAACAATCTGACCAACCATGAAACAGAGCTATGAAATGAAGTGATAAAAAACATTTCTTTGCCATGCGCTGCTCAGCTAACATTTTACATTATCTGTTTGCCTCTCTCCCTTTCATTTCTCTACTGGAAGGATACAATAAAAAAAAAAAAGAAAAAAGAAAGAAAAAACCATGTTATATGATGAAACCTCAAGAGAAGGAGATTCCTACAAAAGGCATGAAAAATTCTGTAGGTATTTGACACTGGGGTAGTTAAACATTAGCAGTAGATAAAGGTGTTGTAGCCTATTACTAATGGATCAAAAACTGGTTGACCTATACATTGGGAAAAGTAGCTACAAATGGGAAGTTTTGTCCAGGAAAACTATTCAAGACAAGTAATTTCCAGCCTATTCAATATATTTAAATTTATTGCTGACAAAATAGCCATATTTTATGCCACTTCTAAAAGAGAACAATGGAAAAATTGAAAGATTTCGGGAAAAAAGCTTGAAAACGTAAGTTAGGTCTGGGAAATGTGTATTTTTTGAACATATTTCCATCTATTTTGAAGATAATTCCATCTGTGAAGGAATTTCCATCTATTTAATGTATCCAAAAAAGGGTATAAGAGAAATGGCTTGTAGTAACAGGCCCTTGCATGTGGAAGCACATTCTCACTGTTGGTGGGTCGTGAGACAAAATGTTCGCCAAGACCCAGTGCCTGGAGAGGAGGACTGGATGCATTCTGATTAGAAAAGTACAGTGCTCCAGTGAGGTTAATTACACAGGAGAACCACTAACGTTAGACACAATGACTTCCCTATCACTTGTAAGTGTTGAAACAAGTCAAGTCATGATATTTTAAAGAAATTATGAAATTCACGTGGAGTTTATGGGGTGAAGTTTCTCTGTAGCAGGTCTGACTGAATGATCCTACTGATACATAAATCTATCAGTTTTTAAACATCTCTGAAGGCCTCTGCATTTATCAGCTTGCATTTTTGAAAAATGCATACTTTTTATTTTCATTTCTCTTCCAATTCAGAAGTTTAAAGGAGCACGGCTTTCAGTTTGTACTCAATTTCTGCCATTGAAGACAGAGACATCAGAAAGCATTCCTTAGCTCTGAGAAGCAGAGGCCATGCTAAGCAATCCCCTGTACCTACACACAGGGCATATGCACTCTGTGCAACAGACGGAGAGCAGGATGCTCCTTTTGTGAAAAAAGTGAGACTGCAGTGATAAGAAGAACTGGTCTAAGATATATTTTGTCTATAGTGCTACTAAAAAAAAAATATATTAATATCAATATAAATTCAAGTGAATATCTGCCTTCACTTTTTTTTTGAAAAATAAATGCTGTTATTTCAGCTCTGTGCTCTTCATGACGAGCAATTGATGAGTTAATTGCTTTCCTATTCCCACTGAATTGGAGTGCATCTGCAAATACTGGGTCAGCCGTGTGAGTAAAACGTTCATTGTTCACTGCTTACAGAATCCCTGTGCTATGACAGTAAATATTGTTTTCTCCCAAGCTTAAAGCAGACAACTCCACTTTTTCTGTTTCACTGGGAAAGGCTACTTTTTTAAAGTAAAAATAATGAAAAAAGGAAAAAGACAATTTTTTTTTGCGGGGGGAGATTTATCCTCCTCTTTCTCCAATCCGTGAATTCGAACTTTCCCGATTTTATGCTACATGCAGACAGACAGTTCTCTGATATAACTCTATCCCCTATTCGTGATGTAAATATTTATTCTCTTAAATGCATACATGGTTATTAATGATGACAGAGCATTTTGAGCATTCCCCCTAAAGGACATTGTTTCTTTTTCCCCCATTTGAGAGTCATTGAGAAATGCCCTGCAACAAATCTGTTGAATGAATAGATATTGCTGTTTTACATGTTGCTACCTATAGACAGCCAGTCCTAATTTAAGGTGGGAAGCAGATAACAAACTTTGCAGTGTAAACCAGGATACAATCTCTCACTAATAGAAATTGATATTCCATATCGTACGTCAGGCTGTTGACGTTTAAAACGCTGCAGCGGTGCTAACATTAGAATTCAGAGATATTTTGTTAACGTTTCTCTTGAGACTGTTCATACACGCACCCCCTCAAAGAGATAGCATGAGTCTCAAAACGAATTTGTCGGTGAGGCTTTGGAGCCCTATTCTATTCATATATGGTTTCATTTTTCTCAACGTGACCTTTGGTTCGCAACAGCGATGGCTTTGGTTTGCTACTGGTTTCGAGGCAGCAGCTTCAAGGGAAAATGAGTCCGTGTCTTTTTTAGCTTTTAACAAAACTGTGGTCTTGTAGTGAACAGAGAGATCATATCTCCCTCACAAAGTGATACATGCAGGTTAAAGGATGTCTGCCCTGTTTCACGGGAATGCGGGTCTCTCGGACTGCTGCCTGATTTCAATAAAAATGAATGTGAAAGTATGGAAATGTGCAGTGAATGAGCAACTTCATGGATAATAGACCTTTACAGTTTTTATTATAAAGAAAAAAAAAAAAAGAGGTTAGAAAAACGAGTGGATACTTTTGAGTTGCTTGTGGTGAAAGGTATTAAAAATATGGAAGGTTGGTTTTTATAAATGTGGTTAACACAGAATTATAATAATTAAAAATACTGCTAGCACCACTCCCACATCAATATCTGTACGCCTTGGATTTTTAGTCTTATTTCATTTGAACTGTTGCTAATAATGCCTGCTATAGATCAGATGGCAAATATTTCTATTCTAATGCTATGCTTATTATGTTCTTGAGCCCAAAATATTTGGAATGCCCCCAGATTATCTATCTATGTGCATTTCAATACATCTAGTGAATAAAATCCTCCTGTAATAACATATAGGTATGTTAATAAAAATACAGTTTTAAAGAGGTATCTAACTGTATGCTAAATTATTTTAATAATTTGATATTATTTGCTGTCTTGGCTGTTGCCAAGTCATGAAAGGCTGAAGAGAATCCATGTTTATGCAACTAAAATAGTTCTGCATTGCTTTTAAACAGAGGATAGCAAAAATTGCTAAAGTTTAAATTACAGTAACAATCCTCTCTTAGAATTAATACCTTGCTGTTCTTGAGAATAAACAGTCAGACTGGAAAAATTTGAAAAAAAGATTTTGAACTGTAGGCAGTAGAAAATGTGTTTATATCTATCTGCAGAGGTTAAACAATGCTGCACAGTGCACATGCTTCTGGCTAGTTAAAAACCCGTCCTGCAGGCACTGATATATGCTTGAGTCGCTGTACTCCCATGAGTAGTCCAATTCAGGGCAGCATTGCTACTCACACAAGTAGTAATCTCCATTAACCGGTGTTTTTAAGTTGAGCAATGATAACAGCAAGAACGTGGTATGATTAAAGTTGATGACCATGTGAGATGTACAGTTTGAATATAGGAGTAGATGTGAAGCAATAATTCAAAAGGTGTGCAAACTAAATAGGTGCAGTGTTTACATAACAACCTTCCCCTACACAATTGGAAAGATGACTTGATTGGTTAGTTGATTTCTCTCCTTTTTCCTCCCATCATTTGAAAATCCTTTAGAAAATGGAACACAAAACCAAAAGTAAACTTGCTCCAAAACCCTTAACATTGAACAGTGCTCAAAGTATATGAGAGCTCCTTGGGTAATTAGAGTAATAAATGAATGCTATATTTAAAAGAAAATACAAAGTATAACAAATGTCTGAGATGGGTTGTTATGGAGTCAAATGGGGGGCTGGGAAATGACATTTTTCACGTGGGGAAATTCTAGAGGCACAATAACGAACTTGGCAGGTTCATGAACATATATGGATGAACAGAAGCTATGAAACAGGGATGCCCAGGCAGCTGAACAAGGGAAGCAAACATCAGTCTCTGCAATAAACCTCAAGAAAATAACTGTTGAAAACTGTCCACAGGAGATGGAGATGACAAAACCAAAACATGCCTTTCTCTATCACCTGTAAAGGCTGTGGCAGAGGAAATGCCAGAGCAGAAAGGAACCGAATCGCTGTCAGCAGCGCTTGATGTGGCCCGATCCCTCCAAAATGCATTTGTTATTTATTCTTGTTGTTTAGTTCTAGTCACAATAATAGGATGAGTCAACTGATGAGAATGATAAACGTGCATGTGTGTTTTCAGACCCAGGGTTTGCACCCAGCAGCAAAATAAGCTCTGTACTGTGGGACACTGTGGCCAAAAACATTTGATACCCAGATCTGGGGTTTGGTCAGAGAGGTGAGAATTTGTCTTTGGCATTATTGAAATGCAAAGAAGACAAGGAAATAAGAAAAACAAGTTCGTACGAGTGACTCAGGTGGACTCACATACACAGAAATCTGCCGAATCAGATGTCAGGCTGAACTTTTAGCATTTAGCTATGGCAATGTAGTTTAAAGAAGGTGGCCTGTGGTCGGTGAGCCTATTTATCACAAGTCCTAAAT